>NC_079225.1:41820611-41965611 GCF_029633865.1 Lampris incognitus | reverse complement strand
AGCGATACCCATGTTGGTAGGCAATGGAATAGACTGCTACAGTACCCGGACGTCCCGCCATGTTAGATACTTGTTCAGCTCAGGTTCATTTACATGTCCCCTCTGGTTGAATAATTTCCAGTGGACTGACTATAACTACAGACATGCGAGTCGCAGATATGTTCACTGTAGATTAACCGCCCATTAGCAGTCTTGCACAATAAGCATGGCGTTAGCTAGCTTTGTCGGTAATTTAGCAATGGACAGCGTTATAAGCTGCTGTAAGCGCTGTTGCTAGAGAACTTTTAGAGGTGAGGAGGCGGAAATGATAGGACAGTTGTTTTTTTTACTGGCTAGAACTGCCACACTTTCATAAATAAGCCTACAATCAAGTTTGTCCACAGCTTAGCCCACACAACTCAACTGCCGTAACGTTAAACCTAATTTTGATGTTTGACCGAGGGTGCCAGCTTTCACGTTACTGCAGCAAAACCGGGCATGCTGGGCGTCCGGGTAGTTTAGCGGTCTATTCCGATGCCTGCCAACGCAGGGATCCCTGGTTCGAATCCCCGTGTTACCTCCGGCTTGGTCGGGCGTCCCTACAGACACAACTGGCCGTGTCTGCGGGCGGGAAGCCGGATGTGGGTATGTGTCTTGGTTGCTGCACTAGCACCTCCCGTGGTTGGTCGGGGAAGGGGAGGGGGAACCAGCGTGATCTTCCCATGCGCTAAGTCCCCCTGGGGAAACTCCTCACTGTCAGGTGGAAAGAGGTGGCTGGTGACTCCACATGTATCAAAGGAGGCATGTGGTAGTCTGCAGCCCTCCCCGGATCGGCAGAGAGGGTGGAGCAGCAACTGAGATGGCTTGGAAGAGTGGGGTAATTGGTCAAGTGCAATTGGGTAGAAAACCGGGGGGAAATCCCTCCCCCACAAAAAAATGACATGCTGACATGAATGTCAGGCTTATTTAGGCTAAGAAGAGACGTGACGGGGGATATTTATTATTATTTAAGTAATGTATTACACGTGACAGTTCACTGTTTTAGAGCAGCGAAGAAGAATTTGTTTCTGGGAGAGCGACCATTTTACCTGGGTGAAACTAATTTAAAATTGATTTTTTTATTGGGCGCTTTCAACCCGGCATATTTCCCCCGTCACCCAACGGATATGCAAATGACAAACATAAGTTTGCTGACATGTGCTTGAAGTTACACAAGTCGCATGCCCTTTATGGATAAATTACGTGATATTGGATCCTTGCATAGACTCGGTACTCGCCGATACCGGATCCAGCATTTTAGGCAGTATCGGAGGCATTACGATACTGGTATCGGTATCCAAACAGCTCTACACTGAATAATTATCAAAACTAGGGCGTCATTAAGACACGTATTAGTAGTAGATAATACATGGCAAAGGCACAAGATTACATAATGATAAAGAAAATAGCAGAAGGAATTCTTCTTCAGTCGAGCAGAGGTACTAAATCTGTGCACGCGGTGTAGATGTGCAGACCCTTTGCAGATGTGCAGGCCAGCTGATATCAGTAGAAATACACTTTTCCAGGGCGATGCAGATGCACTGCACACACAACAGCATGCAGCAAAGGGAATCAAGAGAGACAGAAATGTATTCAAAAGTTTCCAAGCAACAAGATCTTCCTGTGGTTTTGAGAACAGCATGGCTGAGGCAGTGCCGTCGGGATTTGGGTTCCCATAAGAGTCAGGCTCGCTGTATCGGTGCCTTCAGGGCAAAGACTGCCGTGTTGTTCACATATAAAAGCGGTGGATTTTCTCCAGCTGCAGTCAGCACCTTCCCACGGGCGGCAGATTGTGAACAGCGGCAGTTCTGCAGAGTTCTGATTGGGACAGGGAGGGGTTAGTTTGGCCCAATGACGCCCTCCTCGTAAGAGTGGCTATTCTCAACTAATCATAGTTACTGGCAGTGCTGTCGAGCCTATGTGACCTCGGTTAACCTCCTTGTCAGAGTCAAGAATGGCCTCACTTAAACACTGCCGTGCCGCTGCCAAGACAGCAAAACACAATTAGGATCCTGCTTACAATGCCATTGGTATTAAAGCTGCTATCACTCACAGTGTGTGTGTGTGTGTGTGTGCGTGTGTGTTTCCCTTCCTCTCTCCCACAGCGTAAACACAACCAGATCAGTCAGACCAAAATCCGTGTGGCGTCCACCCTGCTCTTCATCCTTGCCGGTTGCATCCTCTTTGTCACCATCCCAGCTGTCATCTTTAAACATATTGAAGGCTGGACGGCACTGGAGGCCATTTACTTTGTAGTCATCACTCTGACTACTGTTGGAATAGGTGACTACGTGGCAGGTGAGGCCTTCATAATAATAATAATAGTAATAATAATGACAATAATGATACTAATAATAATATGTATAATAATGATAATAATAATTATGATGATGATAATAATGTTTATAATGATAATAAAAAAAGATCGTTGAACTTCATTTCCAGAATACCCAACACCACAGGTATTGTAACTCTTAACGGGGCTGAGCGGCTGAACCCAATATGCCAATGCAGAGAGGTGCAGAGACAGGAACATGGTAAAATAAAGGGTTTTATTCACTGGCTGGTGGGCCGTGCAGATGGAAATAGCCATGAAGACCTGGGCTGGAGGCTGGCCGGACAAGGTGGTAGGGAAAGCCGGGACTGAACCAGGCGTGGAGTCCAGCATCCACATAGACAAGCGGGGAGATAAGTGCGGAGTTCAGGTAGACAAATGGGTAGACAAGGGAGGTAAGTGAAGACTCCAGGTAGACAAACAGGGACTTGAGGCGGGGCTGGGCAGAGCAGGCGGAACTGCAGGGAAAATGAAGAACAGGGTCAGGCAGGGTAAACAGGCAGTCAGAATCGATCAGAATCAAAGACTCGAAGCGTAGACCGACTAATGCGGTACCGATTGGCAAATCCCAGGAAGCGTTGCAGCTGCTTGTGGTTCGAAGGCACTGGCCATACCTTGACTGCCGTGACTTTGGCGTGGTCCATCTGTACCTGCCCCTGTGCAATGAAAAAGCCCAAAAAGGACACAGAAGTAGCATAGAACGCACAGTTTTTGGCTTTTACAAACAGTTTGTTCTCTGGCAAGCATGGAGTACCTGGCGAACGTGCAGCTGATGTGTGTCGAGGTCCTTAGAATATAATCAAATGTCATCTAAATAGACAAAAACAAAATGTCAGATCATGTCCCTTAAAACATCATGGACCAGGGTCTGAAAAACAGCAAGGGCGTTAGTAAGTGCCAAAAGGCATAACCAACTTTTCAAAATGTTCAAGTGGGCTATTAAAAGCTGTTTTACACTCATCCCCCTCTGTAATGCGGACAAGGTGATAGGCGCTCCGGAGGTCAAGTTTTGTGAACGCCTCGGCTCCATGGAGGGGGGGAAAAGGCTGCACTGATAGGGAGTAAAGGATACTTATTCTTTATGGTAATATTATTCAACCCACGAAAATCAATACACGGTCTGAGTGAACTGTCTTTTTTTCCCACAAAGAAAAACCCCACACCCACTGGAGAGGAAGTGGGCCTGATGATGCCTGCAGCCAGGGAGTCCTGGATATATTTCTCCATGGACTCTTGTTCCGGCCGAGAGAGGTTGTATAACTGGCTGCTGGGCAAAGGTGCTCCAGGTTGAAGGTCAATGGCATGGTCATCGGGCCAGTGAGGCGGTAGTGACAGGGCGTGATGCTGGCTAAAAACAGGAGCTAAGTCACGGAACATCGGGGGCACCTAGAAAAGATCTGGAGGCTCAAGGAGAGACTGTGGAACAGAAGAAGCAAGAGCAGAATGCAAACAATTCAAATGACAGAATGAGCTCCATGAAGTTACCTTTATGGTTAACCAGTCGGTCTGGGGGTTGTGGAGCTTCAACCAGGGTTGACAGCGAATCAATGGAGAGTGAGGACAGTCAATGATATGAAAACTGATTATCTCCTGGAGATTTCTGGAGAGACAGAGGAGGACAGAGACGGTTCTCTCCGTGACAAGGGCGAGGGGCTGACCATAAAGGGAGTTGGCTTCCAGAGGCGGGACAAGTCGGACGGTGTTCAGAGCCACTGGGTGACAACCTTGCAGTCTAAAAAGCTCTTGTCAGTGCCCGAGTCAAGTATTGCTGACAAAGGGAATGACTGGCCCTGTCACACCAGGGTGGCATCTAGCTGGGAACATGCAGGAGAGGGACAAGTGGTCCGGCTCAGCAGTATCTCTCCCACTACTGCTGAGCCACCCCTTTTGCTGGGCGCAGGGGGCAGGAGGCGAGGAAATGAACAGCCTGGCCCCAGTACAGGCAGCTCTTAGAATTGATACGCCGCTGTTGTTCCTCCAGAAGAGGCGAGTCCGGCCAAGCTACATGAGTTCTGGTTCGGGAAGAGTCTGGGAAACAGGCAGTCAGAGAAGAAGAATGAGGTAAGGGGGCAAAAGATATTATAGTGGAGGAAGGCCTCGCCCATCTTCTCCCTCCGACGCTCATGGAGGCGGTTATCGGTCCAGATGGCCAGAACAAGGACTTCATCGAGTCCACTGGGCTCATCTTGGCACAACTCATCTTTGATGCTCTCATTGAGAACATTTTGAAACACCCCCTGGAGGGCCTCATCACTCCAGCTGCTTTCAGTGGCGAGTGTCCGGAAGTTGATGGTCATCTCAGCGACACTACGGGGGCCTTGTCGGAGGGACAGGATTCTGTTTGTGGCGTCCTTGCCACGAACAGGATGGTTAAAAACTTTCTTCATTTCTGAAGTGAAGATGGCATGGGAGGAACAAACGGCGGATTGCCTCTCCCACATTGCTGTTGCCCAGAAAAGAGCTTAGCCATGGAGAGCTGAGCAGGTCGGTGATCTTTGCACAATCACTGGCATCTGAGTGGGGTTGTTGTTCGAAAACCAACGAACGTTGCATCAGGAATGCTCAGCAAGCCCCGGGGTTTCCGCCGTATCGCTCCGGAGCGGGAACAAATGGCTCGCAGAGTGGGCGCGTAGTACTAGGTGCCACCAAGGCGCTCCGGACAGCCATTCTACCTTGCAAGTCAGTGAGAGTTTGTGAAACGCCCTTGTCCTGCTCCAGGATGGTTTTGAAGGCTTGGTCATGCCACCCGATTAGCAAACCGTGGCAGGCGAGGGCTTGCCAGAGTGCGTCTGTGCCATCTTGGCCAGAACCAACTGTTAACGGGGCTGAGCGGCTGAACCCAATATGCCAACACGGAGTGGCGAGGAGACAGGAATACGGTAAAATAAAGGGTTTTATTGACTGGCTGGTGGGTCGTGGAGATGGTAATACCCACGGAGACCCGGGCTAGAGGCTGGCCAGACAAGGTGGTACAGAAAGCCAGGACTGAACCAGGCAAGGAGTCTGGTGTCTGTGTACACAAGCGGGGAGACCAGGGAGACAACAGGGCAAGTAGACAAGCGGGAAGACAAACGGGGACTGGAGACAGGGCTGGGCAGAGCAGATGGAACTGCAGAGAAAAGAAGACCAGGGTCAGGCAGGGTAAACAGGCAATCAGAATCGATCAGAATCAAAGGCTCGAAGCGTAGACTGACTAATGCGGTACTACGATCTGGTGAGGTGGGTTTGTGTGTGACGGATGAGGGCTTTGGTATGGATGTGTGACATTTAGTTAATGTGAAACGTGTTTGTTTATTGCCCCATTGAAATTGAATCCATTAAGGGACTTCACATCCAAGGCCTCCTGACACACCATTACTGTCCCGGTCACATTATTATTCCCCCGGTCACTTCTCAATACATGTGACTGCAGAGGTGAGGGGGAAAAAAACACAAAATGAATTGATGTCAGAGAAATATAACTGTTAAATGTAACTCTTGGGGTCTGCTTTTGGGTTTCATTCCTTCACACTTTCAGGTGAAAATTTTCGACAAAACAAGGCGATGCACTCAGACTGCTGCAAAATAATAAATATTGCATTGTTTTTACTTTACAAAACAGGGGGAGACAGGAGGATCGAGTACCGTAAATGGTACCGGCCGCTAGTGTGGTTCTGGATCCTGGTGGGTCTGGCCTACTTTGCTGCAGTGCTGAGCATGATCGGGGACTGGCTGAGGGTCCTGTCCAAGAAGACTAAAGAAGAGGTATGCTTAAATATCTATTTGTGACGCAAAGCTTATTAGTATGTGTTTCATGAAAGAATTCATTAAAACGCCTCATAATGACCGTCTCGTAATCAGTCACCTCATAATGACTGTGTGCATGAATTTTCACCGTGGGGATTGAAACCCCCTCACCCTTGAAGGAATAGTGCAATGTTATGTTTATGGAGCTGCACTGGAATGGAAGCCCTAACCTTTATAGAGTTTGTCCCATGGTCTTCCTAATGGTCCTGATGTTCTTCCTTGGCAGTCTTGACATAAATTTCTACTGATTGGTCCACACAGGGGCGGCATGGTGGCACAGTGGTTAGCACAGTCGCCTCACAGCAAGAAGGTCCTGGGTTTGAGCCCCGGGTAGTCCAACCTTGGGGGTCGTCCCGGGTCGTCCTCTGATAAACCCTAAAGGTGTGGAAAAAACTCAGAGTAAGCCCATCTTGAGAAAGGCGGGCTCTCTCTTTCTTTTGAATTTTCAGCATCCTGACAGCTTGATGCTTTCCATCCTTCTGCCATCTGATTTGTCATGAAAGCCACTCCCCGAACACATCACCTCACCCCTGTATTCTTCTGCCAATCCAACCCATTGAATATCCACTGGTTCCTGCTGATCTAAGAAACTCTCTTTCGTCTGCCCACGTCCATCTCTGTCACCTGCTGCAAACACAATTCACTGTTCACAATATCCACTCTGCCATTCTGCCATATTTTGTTGAAAATTCCCCGAACTAATAAAACCTCACTAGGCCTGTCATCATTCCAGACGGCTGCAGCCAGAGACTGAAATTAACGTATGGCAAGTATCATGGAAAAGCTCTATTTGAAATACTGTTAACTGTAAAGGCTATTTGAATAACTGTCAGTGTTCCTGTTTCTTGTGTCCCAGGTTGGGGAGATAAAGGCTCACGCCGCAGAGTGGAAAGCCAATGTGCGTGCAGAGTTCCGGGAGACACGGCGGCGCATGAGCGTGGAGGTCCACGATAAGCTCCAGCGGGCTGCCACCATCCGCAGCATGGAGCGCCGGCAGCTGGGCCTGGACCAGCGCGCCGTGTCCCTGGACATGCTCTCCCCAGAGCGCCGGGCTGTCTTCAACACCCTCGATGCCAACCGCTACAAGACGCCCTCCCAGGAGAGCATCGACACCAAGCTGAACAACCTGCGCCTGAGGGGGTTGGAGCAGGGCGACCGGAGATCCAGCCACCAGACCACGTCCGAGGACAACATCTTCAACCGCCTGGGCTCCGTCACCAAGCTCACCAAGCGCAACCGAAACCGCGACCTGAAGAAGAACATCCACGATGAGGTGCGCCGGCCCCACAGCGAGGCCTACGGCTACACCTCGCCCAGCTTCGGCTGCAGTACGCCCCCCGCGGATGAGGCGAAGCGGAAAGACGAAGGGGGGGAGGAGGAGAACGAAGACAAGGAGTGCAACACCAGCCTGTCCGACTTCCCGCTGTTTGTTGAGGTGTGCAAGCCCCAGAACGGGTTCATCCCAGTGCAGACCAAAGAGAATGAGTGTGAGGAGAAACTTGAAGAAAAAGAGCTGCATATTCAGATGGGTCCATAGACCGTCTCTAATTCCTGGTATAAGGAGATTTTAAATACCACCAGTACGTGCCTTACGGTTCTTTTTTCCCGTCTGTGTGCTTAAGCAGGGGATACACCTACGTCCCCTTGTGCTATACTGTAATGTCCAAGTATTCACTGTGCCCTACTGACCGAAGAACTTAACATTGTCGTGGCTTTGTCACTACCCTCCTTAAAATGGGGACATATTAGGTTATGTGTACTTGTACTCTTACCGATTCATGGTCCCGTTTAGCTGAAGAAAGGTCTGTCTGCGAAGCGGGGGGTTGGGTGGAGCGCTACCTTGTAAGCCACCTCTCGCATGGACGATGTTATGCCAGTTTTTATTCTCGCTGATGTCGTATCCAGAATATTAGTTGGGTTGTCCCTGGGCGGACAACGCAGTCAATCATCGACAAGGCCTCGAGTCAGTTACAAGTGAAACTTCGAAGCTGTTTTTTTTTTAGTTCAAGAGGAAAGTTCGCATTGCAAATTAGAGATGTGGTCTGGACAGTTTCCCTGGACTCATTAACGTCCCAGTTAACTCGTCACCGCTAACTTGGAGATGCCGGGACGGACGGCCGCAAGCGGGACCCAGCGAGTCGAACGCAGCGGCCAGACTTTTAGGTTGGAGTTTTAAACGGGATCTGACCCGGAGCACATGGACCTGCCCTACCTGGTGCTGAGATTCACTACACAGTTGAAGTCCGAAGAGAACAGAAACGTCCCTGCGCGAGCGCGGGACGCTAAAACGCAAAAACTGCCGCTGCTGTCGTCGAGTATAACACGTCCACGGCGTGCTCCTTCTCGTGTTTCTCCCCGTTTTGTCTCAAGGCAGCAGCACGTCCTGAAGAAAAAAAACATCAACGTTTGAACACACGAAAAACGACCACACACATGCCACATGTTGTCTGTGCATGGCCTCATAGCTACGCTTGTCCGAGTACGATGTACCAATATGCTACCTAGATCACAACCTCTTCTCAACACCTCTATCTCAGGGCTGTCCGTCTGTCCATGCATTGGTTGTCGTTGACTCGCATGTTTGCAGAACAGATGAGCGACTCTGGTCCGGTTACACTTGGGTTCTATGAAGATGATGGCTTTTGAGATTAGGGTGGAAGATAAGCCATAATGCAAGGGGGTGGTGGTGGTGGTGGCGAAGGTTGGTTTCCCATACCCAGCAACCCCAGTGTCACGCCAAAAGCGTGTAATACACCCTCCGGTCCACCGTGTGGGTGTCACGGTTCGCCTCGCTCAGGCGTGAAAAGTACACGCGCGTTAGCGTCCGGGTGTGGGCCACTTCAGGCAGCGATGCGGCACTGACGGCCTTCTTCTGGCCCTGACAAAACGGATGTGAGCTTGAAGTGGCCCCCACGTGTATCCTAGCGAATATGGCCCAGATATGCCAAATCACATGTGGGCCTTTTTTTTTTGGAAAAGACGCGGTGCTCTGGGCAACATGTGATCTGGATGTGACCCTGAAGTGGCCCGCGTGGTAAATGGTGAATATGGCCCAAATATCACGAAACAAATATGGACCACCTTTGGCAAATATGTGGCACATGCGCCATTGCTATGGCTTGGTTCTGGCCCAGATCTGGCAAACGGGGTCGGACCGCCCAAGTGCCGTCATTCCACGCGGTACGTGGGCCGGATGAACGTGTCGGGTGTGGGACGGGTCCGGGCCACAGCAGTTCCGCTATGTGGGTATGGCGCGCAGAATGCCAATGAAGGGACTCGGGGATGATGGGAAACGGTGCCTGTTGGCTGGTGAACAGAGCGGTCAACTTCAACGCGGTGTGTGGAGCCGGAATCGGATGTTTTTCTTTCCTTTATCCTTTTTGTCTTGTCGGCCCTACTCGACTGTGCCACTGTACGTCCGCAAACGACCGGTACACGTTCATGTTCGTCTCGTCCCGTTAAGAGGGACGACCGCGCTCGTGCGACACGCGAGCTCCGTCCCTTGTCTCGCGATCATATCGCGTCGATAGCGTTCACCTTTCTGCCGCACGCACGCACGCACTTCAGCCGTCACGTAAACGCGCTCGCGCCGTAATTCCATGCATCACGCGCACTCTCCCCGATCCTGCTGTTCGCGTCTGTTAACGGTTGCAGCGTCAAGCCCGGTGTGATCGCTGCCAACGACTATCGGTGTTATTGGAAAACGCTTCTTATAACTGCGCACAAAAATAAAATAGAAGTCTTAAGCTTATAAAAGAGGACACCCAGACGTGGGGTGAAAAAAGCATGCTGTATCGCAAAGCTATATTATGATGTGTATGGTACTGATTGTATGCCGCCACCACGCGCTTCGGAGGACAGTGCTTCTGCCCACGTGCTTTGTTTCTTTACAGCTGGCGGCGAGGTGGCGCAGCAGCAGCAGCAGCAGCATGCGCTCCGTATTGGACGGTGTTCAGTGTTGCGTGTGCAGCCATTACATTAAATGTAGTGATTGCGTTTTGGAAATAAAGATCGCCGAAGAAGTGCCGTTTCTGAGTTGATTGTGTGTGAGTGCGTGTGTGTGCTTGATTTTCTGTCCTCATGGGGACCCCATGTCCACCTTAGGATAGTAAAAATCTGAGACCACCTACCTCGTGGGGACATTTCTTTTGGGTTTCCCGTGCAGAAAAGGGTTCATTTTGGGCGAGGGTTTAAGTTGGTTTCTCGGTTAGGCTTCGATGTCGTGTTTAAGTTTGGCATTCAAGTTCGACTTAGGGTTAACGTTGTTAATGACAGGACGCGGAAGCGGGGCAGGCTAAGCTAACTGCTAGCCCGTGCAGACCGGGCAGTTCCGACAGTCATGCTGGCGTTTGCTCTCTTGGATAGTGAACTTTTTTTTTATATAAATATGTTGGATATATCTTTTTGTAGTTTTTGTTGTTTTTTTGTAGTTTGGATATGTGTATTCTTGTAGTTTGGGTGTGTTTTTGTCTTTGTGTTCACTGCTGTGGGCCGGGGGGAAACAATATTTCGTTTCATTTCATGTGCGCAGGTGCATGGAATGAAATGACAAATGTTCCTGATTGCCGATTCCTGATGCTGGGGGGTAAATTTAGGTTTAAATTTGAGTTGTTTCTGGGTCTTTTTAGGGTTAGGCTAGTTCTTTTTTACACCATGTGGCGCAACTTGGACACATCGTGAGCAATGAGCCCGGGAGCATCTGGTGTTTCAGGTCTTAACATCAGACACCCTCGCCCGAGCAACCCAGCCGGGGGTGATCAAGCCCTGACTTGTGTCCAGGTATAGCGCATTATGCTGTGCGTCACCCTCTTTCACCCAGAGCCAACAGGAAGCCTTTTCCGTGGCTTCCAAGATGCTCCTAATGGCTCTTCTTCTTTGCAACCCACAAATCCCCAAGAGTCCCAGGACCCAGTGTAGAGACTGGCCTGCAAAACCCCTGAAGCCCACTTCAACCAGCTCACAGCGGGCCTTCCACCCATTCCTTCAGCACTCAGCTACCAGATCTGCATACATGACTCTCTTCCTTTCTTGCACCTCCTCCATCCGATCTTCCCAGGAGACAGCTAGCTCTAGCAAAACCACTTGTTTGGTTGCCACGGACATCAGGACCATGTCTGGCCTGAGTGTGGTAGGTGCGGGAACCTCAGTTGTCCCCCTAGGTCGATCAGGATCTGCCAGTCCCTTGCTGTTGCGAGCAGCCCACCCTGGGCCTTTGGCTGGGGCTTCCTCCCTGCTCGAACAAAGGCGTAGGCTTAGGGTTAATTTTAGGGTTTGGAGTTAAGGAAGTAAGTTTGTCGCTCTCATATACATTTTCACTCCCCACAAGAATAGAAAGGCAAGTTTTTGTGCGTTTGTGTCAGTGAGATTTCATTTCCTTCGGTGAATTTTGCTTCTCGTGTGCCCCCGTCGATACTCTTATCAGAGCCTTTCATCCAGACGGAAGGAGGGATCACTTTCAGAGTCACTGCCGGTGACCTCTCTGAAATAACCTTTCTTGTATGTCCCCCGTGCACCCCTGGGAGAACTACCACAGAAGTGTATCACCTTCGGACGCACTTCCTGAGCTGATATTGAGTCTAGAAACCTCAGTCATTTATGCAGATCAGCATGTCCGCTCGCAGAGGCGAGGTGCGATGGCTCATTAGGGACTCTGGTAAAACAGCGTGCCGTTACAACACCTAGCTCGTTGTGAAAGAGAAGGAGACAAAGGCTCATCCTGTTGTGCTCTTTGTGAAGTGCGCCACCGAGTGTTGCAGGGCTATTTAAAGGGGGTTTCTTTATCTGGGACCTAGTAACACAGAGAGAGAACAGAATTGACATTGTGACAAGAATATGGACGGTTTGAATTCCTGACCGGCTGAGAATATCTAAACAGGCAGAGTGAATGAGAAGTGCTCTGTTACGGCCTTGAGCAAGCCGCCTGACATGCTCATGTACCATGCAGGGTTGGTGGGGTGGCCACATGGAGACCAGTGATTTCTGGAGGGCTGGCAAATGTGGAGTATAGTCTTTACAGTTCAGCTGCCGCTTACGGAATTGTGCCATCTAGAGGAAGAGGAGACATGATTTGGTAAACTAATGCAATATCATAGAAGAAGAAAGCTGTTTGATGTCATAGAGAATCAAGATCTTCTTCTTCTTTTGGCTTATCCCCTGTTTCCCAGGGGGCGCCACAGTAGATTTGATAGTTTCCCTCGGTACCCTGTGAGGGCACAGCACCAATGGCGGCCGTTGTTAACCCAGGCCTTGACCGATCCGGTATGGTCTTGTCAATCCGCATACTGATTTGGCAAATTTTTTTTACGTCAGATGCCCTTCCTGACACTATGGACGGGGGCAGGGGTAAAGCGCTGGATGCCGTCCCAGTATTCATGGACTTGCGCCCATGCCTGTCACAAGATATAGAGAATCGGTGATACTGTGTTCAGTTTGCGGTCTGTCTCATAACTGTGTGGTGGTTTCAGTGTTTGCAGACGGCTCAGTGGTGAAGTAATGAAATCTCTGGCAACAAGCTCAAGGCCTAGACTCTTATTATAAGAGCTGCAGGAATGCTGATCCGGGACCAGTAAGTTTTATTGTCATGTTGTGGAAGTTGCGAGAAGGCAGATGTGAAAAACGTCTCTTGACTATACCAACGCGTATGCCATTTATTGCTGCACTCAGCGATCAACCCAAAAAAAAACACAATGGCACTGCACACACCACAAAACACTGGAAACTACGCACTGAGCTCTTATGGTGAGCAAGTCAGCACAAAACGTCACGTAAGTGTACATGTTGAACAACACAACGAACAACAGGCTGTGGTGAATTATGTCCACAAGTCCATTAAGTGTCCACTACAATGTGACCTGACCACTAACACAAAATGAGAATCTTTTGTCCCCCCCCCCCCCCCCCAGTTGTACTTGGCCAGTTACCCCACTCTTCCGAGCCGTCCCGGTCGCTGCTCCACCCCCTCTGCCGATCCGGGGAGGGCTGCAGACTACCACATGCCTCCTCCAATACATGTGGTGTCGCCAGCCGCTTCTTTTCACCTGACAGTGAGGAGTTTCACCAGGGGGGACGTAGCGCGTGGGAGGATCACGCTATTCCCCCCAGCCCCCCCCCCCGAACAGGCGCCCCGACCGACCAGAGGAGGCGCTAGTGCAGCGACCAGGACACATACCCACATCCGGTTTCCCACCAGACACGGCCAATTGTGTCTGTAGGGACGCCCGACCAAGGCGAAGGTAACAGGGGAAATCGAACCGGCGATCCCCGTGTTGGTAGCCAATGGAATGGACCGTCACGCTATCCGGATGCCCCTGTTGTTGTTGTTTTTTTGGGGGGGTTTTTTGGCTTTCCTTGGCGGGGTAGTAACAGGAGGGACAAGGCTCCATACATCGTTCCCTGAGTAACAACACAGTTTCCCGGTGCTGAACTGGACTAACTGTTGTTCTCTAAAAGGCACCTCAGCAGCCATTTAACGTGTATCGTTAATCATCTGTTGTCCCCATCCAGACTTTTCTAGTAGTGTGGAGGGGTTCCCCTTAGTTTTGCAGCTGCACATTTGCCTTTTTGTGTGACCCTTCAACAACTACTGCCCCCCGTCTGGTGTGTGCGATCCAGGTTTGGGTCTTACTTCCATGTTAGTTAGAATTGTGACGTTGCACCGCCCACCATTCACACATAAGAAGGAGGTGACGGGGGTAGGACCCAGCAGGTGAGTGGGGCCCTCCAGCTGTTAGCGAGACTCACCGGTTCTCAAAGGGTCCCGGGTTCGACTCCTGTGTCTGCCGTCGTCCCTCTTCAGCGACACGCTGAAGCCTTACCTGTTCCTCCATTTGACGTCATTGACGAATCAAGTGGACATATTTGAGGCATCGCCTCCATATCTGCTCTATAAAGGGAACTGGATCCGGCTTGCACTTTGGCCAACATGGTAACCTCGCACTTGATGCTGATCAGATCCAAGTTAATTGAGGAGGCTTGGAGCCAGTGTTTGATTGTTCGGGGGGGGGGGGTTTCTACACGGGGCCACGTCCCAAACAAACACGGCTCTAGTGTCTGTTTTGGCAGTCGCTTCTGTTATTGAGCCATGAAAGAAAAGAAAACAAGCGCTCTCTCTCGCTCTCTCTCTCGCGCGCGCTCTCGCTCTCTCTCTCTCGCTCTCTCTCGCTCTCTCACGCGCGCACAGAGCCCGTCAGAAGTGTTGGCGAGCATAGCTTCCATTAAATCTGAACAAGGCACAGACAGTCTGAGATCAAGGTGTACGCTGCTGTTTGTCTTGTCTCCGTCTCAAATTCAGATTTATTCATGAGCTGCTTTTGTTGGACATGGCTTCCTCCATACAGTAGGTCTCATTTTCACAGGCATCCATCTTTTTATTTTCTTCATACTAGACACCCGGCTCCAGCGTGTCATCTACGGCCCGATGCGATTCACTGAAAACAAATCCACAATCCTCGATCAGTGCACAAAACACTCCACGGTTCCGCCAAAGCCGCTCCACCCCCTCTGCCGATCCGGGGGCGGGGGGGGCTGCAGACCACCACATGCCTCCTCCAATACATGTGGAGTCGCCAGCCGCTTCTTTTCACCTGACAGTGAGGAGTTTCGCCAGGCGGACGTAGCGCGCGGGAGGATCACCCTATTCCCCCGTCCCCGCTGCTCCACCCCCTCTGCCGATCCGGGGAGGGCTGTAGACCACCACATGCCTCCTCCGATACACGTGGAGTCGCCAGCCGCTTCTTTTCACCTGACAGTGAGGAGTTTCGCCAGGCGGACGTAGCGCGCGGGAGGATCACGCTATCCCCCCCTCGCTGCTCCACCCCCTCTGCCGATCCGGGGAGGGCTGCAGACTACCACATGCCTCCTCCGATACACGTGGAGTCGCCAGCCGCTTCTTTTCACCTGACAGTGAGGAGTTTCGCCAGGCGGACGTAGCGCGCGGGAGGATCACCCTATTCCCCCGTCCCCGCTGCTCCACCCCCTCTGCCGATCCGGGGAGGGCTGTAGACCACCACATGCCTCCTCCGATACACGTGGAGTCGCCAGCCGCTTCTTTTCACCTGACAGTGAGGAGTTTCGCCAGGCGGACGTAGCGCGCGGGAGGATCACCCTATTCCCCCGTCCCCGCTGCTCCACCCCCTCTGCCGATCCGGGGAGGGCTGTAGACCACCACATGCCCCTCCGATACACGTGGAGTCGCCAGCCGCTTCTTTTCACCTGACAGTGAGGAGTTTCGCCAGGCGGACGTAGCGCGCGGGAGGATCACGCTATCCCCCCCTCGCTGCTCCACCCCCTCTGCCGATCCGGGGAGGGCTGCAGACTACCACATGCCTCCTCCGATACACGTGGAGTCGCCAGCCGCTTCTTTTCACCTGACAGTGAGGAGTTTCGCCAGGCGGACGTAGCGCGCGGGAGGATCACCCTATTCCCCCGTCCCCGCTGCTCCACCCCCTCTGCCGATCCGGGGAGGGCTGTAGACCACCACATGCCTCCTCCGATACACGTGGAGTCGCCAGCCGCTTCTTTTCACCTGACAGTGAGGAGTTTCGCCAGGCGGACGTAGCGCGCGGGAGGATCACCCTATTCCCCCGTCCCCGCTGCTCCACCCCCTCTGCCGATCCGGGGAGGGCTGTAGACCACCACATGCCCCTCCGATACATGTGGAGTCGCCAGCCGCTTCTTTTCACCTGACAGTGAGGAGTTTCGCCAGGCGGACGTAGCGCGCGGGAGGATCACGCTATTCCCCCCAGTTTCCGCTCCCGCCCCGATCAGGCCCCCCGACCAACCGGGGGAGCGCTAGTGCAGCGACCAGGATATATAGCCACATCTGGAGCCGCAGACACGGCCAATTGTGCATGTAGGGACGCCCGACCAAGCCGGATTCGAACTGGCAATCCCCACGTTGGTAGGCAACGGAATACCACCCGGACCCCCCGTAGTGTTTGCTTTGCTTTGCGGCAGCAGTGAAGCTCCTGCCGATTTTGACTTGTCGGCTGTTTTGTAGGACGTAACACGGTAGAACATTAACCTAACTAACCCTTAAAATAACTACATTTGTAAATGGCCACCACGATAGACTGCTGCGGCATGGTGCTGGCTCTGTCTGGACCGTGGAGGGTTTCTTTTCACTCTGAACGAGGTTTGTGGGGTTGTCCTTTAATCATGGGTGTCCGGTATGAAGGAAAGGATGGATGACTGAAAATGAAACCTACCTCTGTGTTACACCAGTGCTGGGAATTAACTTGGAATAACCTTCAAAAAAAATCCAAAACTGCGTCTTTAATAAGCTTAATTTTCATAATGATATTTGTATTTCTGTGTTAAACGGGGCAGCGTGGTGGCCCAGTGGTGAGAACCCTGGCCTCCAGGCTACCCCCCCCCCCAGGAGGGCAGGTACACTGACTGGCAGTCAACAGCACAATAACTAAATTCACCTGTACCTCAACAGGATTCCCAGCACACATACACACAGTTAACACCCACAACATGTTGCCTATCACCTGCAGGCTCCTGCAGGTTTTCAGCAGGACTTCAGGGGCTCTGTTATTGACATGAGGGGCTAAGCCCTTTGACTGTGTGAGAAGAAATGCAAAGTCAATAACGACGACTTCACAAAGAGGCCCTGGCTTAGGGGCTCCCTGGGATCTGGGCCCCATAGGCCCATTCAGTAATCCACCCATGGTGGGTTTGAACCGTCCTCATGTTAATGTGGGGTTTACGTCTAGATAACCCGGTTTCTTCCCACGGTCCGAACACGTCACTCCAGAATAAGAAACGCTTATCAAGGGGGCGTCCGGGTGGCGTGGCGGTCTATTCCGTTACCTACCAACGCGGGGATCGCCGGTGCGAATCCCCGTGTTACCTCCGGCTTGGTCGGGCGTCCCTACGGACACAGTTGGCCGTGTCTGCGGGTGGGAAGCCGGATGTGGGTATGTGTCCTGGTCGCTGCACTAGCGCCTCCTCTGGTCGGTTGGGGCGCCTGTTCGGGGGGACTTGGGGAATAGCGTGATCCTCCCACGTGATACGTCCCCCTGGTGAAACTCCTCACTGTCAGGTGAAAAGAAGCGGCTGGCGACTCCACATGTGTGGGAAGGGGCATGTGGTAGTCTGCAGCCCTCCCCGGATCAGCAGAGGGGGTGGAGGAGAGACCGGGACGGCGGAGGAGAGACCGGGACGGCTCGAAAGGGTGGGGTAACTGGCCGAATACAATTGGGGAGAAGACTACCACATGCCTCCTCCCATACATGTGGAGTCACCAGCCGCTTCTTTTCACCTGACAGTGAGGAGTTTCGCCGGGGGGACGTGGCGCGTGGGAGGATCAGGCTATTCCCTCCCCCCTGAGCAGGCGCCCCGGCCGACCAGAGGAGGCGCTGGTGCAGCGACCAGGACACATGCCCACATCCGGCTTCCCACCTGCAGACGGGGATTCGAACCGGCGATTCCCGTGTTGATGGGCAACAGACTAGACCGCCACGCCACCCGGACGCCCCCCGGTACGTTTTGTCTTGATGCTGACATGGTATGTTTGCAGTGTAGAAGATAGGAGAGTGGGGTTTTTTTTGGCGAGAGAGTTGCGAGTTTGAAACCGAGGCAGACGCCGGGCGAAGCCAGGCATCACAAACGCACTCAGAAAAACAACGACGAAGGTGACGTAAGGCTGCGTGGAGCGTTTCTGTTGTTTTAAGGCTAGCTTCTTCCCTTCTTCAAGTGGTTAAACAGAGAGAGGATTTCGCCGCGTGAACCATCCGCCGCCATCTTGCAGATCTTTTCCTAGCGGGTGGCAGCGGGGCCGAGCCAGAGGAGGTCGGGGTCAGTTTCCTAAGCTGGCCACGTCGGTAGGGTGGCTGAATGGTATCGGCGCCATTCCTTCAAACCAGCACAGAGCATAAATAACCTGTCATAGTTCCATCGTCATCCTTCACACGTGCTGGCCAGATGTTTCCGTTGCACGTGTTCCCACGTGGTGCGCTGCTCTGGATGCCGCGCAGGACGGACGTGGTGAACGCAGTCCAGCCAACCAAGTCGCCCTTCTCTGCTCGAGCCGCCCCTGCTTCTCTGTCGCGGAGGTCAGCGTCTGCCGGGACAAGGCAGTGATGACTACACCACTACGCCACCATACGGCCACCGCGGGTCCTGCTGTCGACGCGGCAAAGGCTCACGATGACGAACGAGTCGTGATCTGGACCACGCTGCGCCCAAGGGTGCCGTCGTTAAAACGGCAGTGTGAAGGTGACGACACAGTAGGATGTGACGTGGGGGGGGGGGTTAGCGATGTATAGCATAGGACGCCTCCTGTGGAGAGAAAAACAAACAGCTTTTACACACAGAAGCGGGTAGACGAAGAAGTGCACGGGAGGAACACTGCAGTAGCTCAGCTGCAGGCGTCTTCACACACACACGCACGCACACACATGCACGCGCACACATGCACACACACGCGCACACATGCACGCGCACATACACACATGCACACACACACACACCGCTGGGCTCATCATCATTTGTAGGCACCCAAACACACACACGCATGCACGCTTATACACACACACACGCACACACACACGCACGCACAGCCACTCATGACAACAAAGTCCTTGACAGGATCTAAGATGTGGTGTGGTACAGTGGGGTTTCCATGGAAACCTTTGTGTAATATCACCCCATGTTAATCTCAGCCAATTGGGTCTGTGGTGTAAGGGGGGGGGGGTCTGACAGGGATCCGTGAAACTGAAATCCACTGCTCCCTCCCCCCGAATCCTCTAAAAACACACGAAGGCCACGAACACCTCTACAACGCAAGGTGGCGCTTAAATACAGCTGCGTTTACTTTATTTTATTCTTTATTTATTCATTCATTTATTCATTTATTTTGGGATTTTCTCCCCAATTGTATCTGGTCAATTGGTTCACTCTTCCGAGCCCCCGCTCGCCGCTCCACCCCCTCCGCCGGAGGGCTGCAGACCACCACATGCCTCCTCCCATACATGTGGAGTCGCCAGCCGCTTCTTTTCACCTGACAGAGAGGAGTTTCACCAGGGGACGTAGCGCGTGGGAGGATCACGCTATTCCCCCCCAGGTCCCCCTCCCCCCTGAGCAGGCGCCCCGGCCGACCAGAGGAGGCGCTAGTGCAGCGAGCAGGGCACATACCCACATCCGGTTTTCCGCCCGCAGACACGGCCAGCCCGACCAAGCCGGACGTAACACTGGGATTCGAACTGGCGATCCCCGTGTTGGTAGGCAACGGAATAGACCGCCACGCCACGCAATCTGTGGCTTTGAGTCAACTTCACGTTTCCTGTGAGTATACAGAAGCACCGTATATAGATACACTAGATACACTTGACAGTTTACTTTGAAGTACACCTTAAAAAACTTAGTTCACTTTCAGTACTTGTGTAAGTCAAGTGGGTACAAGTACACGTTTCAGTCTCAGCAGTACACAGGTGTACCTGTAGTTAGGTCCAAGTATACCTCTGTAAACTAAAGCAGGACACTCTCTTCTAACAGGGTACCACTGTGGTACACTCATAAGTACCCCCCCCCCCAGTGCTGGTATGGTTTTACACTGAAGGGCACTGTAAAGAAGGACACTTTGAGGATACTGTCTTTCGTAAGGTGCCACAACAGCTGATTTCACTGACTCGCCTCCTTCATCCACAGACGTCAGCCTGATCCGGGAAATCAGCTGGTGGAGCGACTTCTGGAAGCTTCGTGGCACATTGCTGATGATTATAAAGGAGCCTATTGGATGACGACATCCATCTACCCCCCCTCCCTCCATCTATCTATTCAAAATCTATCTTTTCTCAGGGAATTTTGCCATGGGGGGGGGGTCACTTTTCCTTTGAGAGGAAGGGTGGGATGGAACGCAGGGGCTCAAATAGCTTCCAACCCGGGACGTTTCCTGTAGGTCAGAGGTCACGTGGTCTGCATGGCGCCCCGACACGCCACCTTCACATTACAATCCCTATTTGTACACCATGTTATCCGGAGGATGCCCCTAACCTTAACCCTTAACCTTAACACTAATCTTAATCTCACTTTAACCCTAATGTGACACCCCCCCCTGGGTGAAATTACGTACAAATAGTGTCCCAGCTTTGCATGACAAGCTTCCTCTTTTTTTATTTTTTTTTTACTACTGTATTGACCCCTATGGGGCAATTCTTTAACCCATCCTAGCTGAGTAGCTAGCTAGGTGCAGCACCCGGGGCCCAACTCCAGCTGGTCTTGCCATGCCTCGGTCAGGGGCACAGACAGGAGTACTAACCCTAACACGCATGTCTTTCTGATGGTGGGGGAAACCGGAGCACCCGGAGAAACCCCACCACAGACACGGGGGGAACATGCAAACTCCACACAGAGTACGACCCAGGATGACCCCCCCTCAGCTCCTTCACGCTTCAGGGCGCATACACTTCCGGTGGCCTTACGGTCGCTCCATCCCACTTCTGACACCAGTGTAGCAAATTCGGGTGACAACGAAACCACGGGAACTGCCGCGGCCGGGAAGCGAACCCGTATCGCCCGCACCGCAGGAGGAATCGCTAACCGCTAGACTAAAGGGTCAGACCCGCCAGCCAGCGGCCAGCGTGTCTACTTATCCACGCACGTTACACTATCGACTGTTGTCAGTAGAGGCTCATTTTCATACCTAAATCAAACGGACCCATCGCTAATTTTATGCTCCTCCTGCTATACTTACATCACTTGATCCCAAGATCAGCCCAGCATTTATTTGTTGTCATTAATCCCTCGTTAAAGAAGAACTAAACCCTAGACCTTTCTAATGAGTTTGCTGCCATCTACAGGTTACAAACCATATAAAGGTTGGAAACATTTTTTTATAAAGGTTAAAAACAGGACAAGCTTGTCCTGGTACTCTGTGACGTTAGCATAGCAGAATAAACACGGCTGCAGATGATAATGTAAACTACTAATAAGACACGTTAGCCCCTAGCTAACGGGTCTGACCCTTTAGCCGAGCGGTTAGTGATGTCGCCTTGTTTGAAGGCAAGAAAATAACCGCTTACATTGGTGGCAGCGGTGGGATCCGGAAGTGTGCAGATCCTCAGAAGTCTCTTCGGAGCGCGGGAAGAACAAGCGCGAGGGCGCGCTTCCGGGAGAGGGTGACGACTGTAAACTAGTAATAAGACACGTTAGCCCCTAGCTAACGGGTCTGACCCTTTAGCCGAGCGGTTAGTGACGTCGCCTTGTGGTACAGTACACCCCGTTTCGAATCCCGCACCGGGCAAGAGAATAACCGGTTACAATAACATTAATAATGGCTCTGCTGGATTTAGGTGTACCAGCATATCTATTAGCACTGACCGCGCTATTGCCACCAGTTGTCACCCTGCATTCACGTGGTGTCAGATTTACGGTCTGGGCGAGTTTCCGACCAGGAAGCGCCAAATGAACAGTTTTTCCATATAATTTGTCCAACTCTCGGTGTAATTTCGTGGTTGTTGAGCGCGCCCTCTAGTGGTTATTGTTAATTTGCATAAAAGTCCGTCGCACCAGTCGCCATTTTAGTTGGTACGTGACGGAAGCCGGTGTGCGGGGTCGTCCTTTTTCTCTCGGTGAAGTTTCGGGAATATAAACCTGTGAGTATTACGTAACTTGATTTGTGGCATATTGACGACAGTTGCGCGACAGGGGTGTCCCTTCTGGGTTGTTTCCGCGGACGTCGGGATGGGTTTGGCGGCGCTAGTGTCTCGGTCATGCCGGGCTGTTCGGTTAGCGGAGTGCCCCGGCTGGTTAGCTGGTCACGTGCGCGGGTTCGCTTCAGACTGGGTTGACGTCGCCTACCCGAAAATCGCGCGTTTCGTTGTTTTAATGTTTTTGCGGTCGTTTTAGTTGACAGCGTGGTTGCTATGGAAACGTCCTGGATAACATATTGTAACGTGCGTGGATAAGAAGACACGCTGGCCGCTGGCGGGCGGGTTTGACCCTTTAGTCGAGCGTTTAGCGATGCCTCCTGCGGTGCGGGCGACACGGGTTCGATTCCCGGCCGCGGCAGTTCCTGTTGTTCCCCCCCGAATTCGTTACATTACTGTTTATCTTTGTGAACGTGTACTTACCTGTAGCGTACCTATAATATGGACGCAAATAACCACGCGTACAACTAATTGTAATCAGATGCAGTGGCGCCCCCAGAAATGTTTCATAGGGGTGTTCAAATGGGGCCACTGAACATCTTGGGGTGGCACACCAAAACCAAAAGCCATGACTGAATCTCGGGAATTCTATGATGCTGTCGTAGTATACTGTATAGGCTAGTGGAAAACTGTCAATATGAGAGTTAAGGAAAACATACCAGCACCTAATGTAAGATATCAGATAGAAGCATATTATGCATAATCAGGAGCATATTCTGCATATGCGACTCGTGGCTGGGGGGGCCAGCGGGGGGGGGCAGGGATAGTATCAGGGTGGCCGTGGCCACCCCTGGCCACCCCTTAGGGGCGCCACTGATCAGATGTATTTTTTTTGTATGTTTTGTTTTAGTTTTACAAAAAGAAAGGATTCAGTGACAAAGCTGGATAAACAAGGAAACCACGTAAGGAACCTCAACTTATTCAAGCCTTAAGTCTTTATTGGATCTGCCATGTTAACTATCTGTCTGGTCTGATACTGGAGCACTAGACGAGGGCAGACTACACAATAAGGTCGAAAATGAGCCAGAAGAAGCAAACATTTAAAGGGTGGATATTCCTTGATAACTAAAGTGCCATATCATTCAGTTCCCATGGGAAGCCACGTATACAGCAGACTCATCTCCATTATTGCTCACCTCAATCATTTTTTTTCCAATTTTCCAACCATAAGGCATGAGAACTCGAACTGCTTGGATGGCCGGGTGGTGACATATTCCCGACTCTGAGAAATGTACCGCCTGAAATGACTTGACAGCTACATCAGTGCAAGTTTTGTCTGTCAGTACTGATGTATGTGCCGGTACACCTACATCCATCTGAGCCATTATGAATGTTATAAGCTGCAGCTGTGTTTATCCTGCTATGCTAACATCACAGGCTGCCATGTTTTTTTTAAGAAGACATTTTAAGTAAGAAATGTTGCCCACCCGAGCCATCTCTCCTCACATATGCATTGTCACGGCAACTTGTCATCTCAAGCTATCCAGTGTCACGTTTCTGATGCCTGTCTAGGGGTGAGTGTCCGTCATTGACAGCCAGCCAGCTGCCTCCCTGCCTCAGGTTATGATGAACTAGACAACGTGACTCGTGTCAGCTGGAACAGAAAAAAAAAGAAGAAGCTAAAATCTGCCCAGGATGCAAATATCCATGTAAATATCTGCACTCATATTCAGTTCCCTCTTCGGCGTGCTGTTGTAAATTAACGAGAGCCCACCATGGAGCAAATCCTATGATATGAAATGGAGTCGAGGAGGTTTGAAAGACACACAGGTTGTTTTGAGAGGACAGAAGATCTTACTTTTAGAAAATCTAATTCACAGGCAAAAATATCCTAGCCTGTCCACAACCCTGACCACCCACTACTATACTAGAGCAAAATATAGAATTAATCTTGCCATTTAGACTGACTGAAACCAGTGGAAAGCTGAAATATGATCTTAAATCAATTTCATCTGTTATATCCACTTTAGTCCTGGAGGTGAGATGGAGGACAGGAGATAGTTTTAATGGGGACTCGGCCTTGAGATGACTTTGACACGGAGTCGTACAAAAGCTTTATTGTGAGTCAGTGTGAGGAAGGTGTTGCTGGCCGTCAGAACATCACTGTAGTTTTTCTCCATTTCACAAACGAGGGCGAGAAAATGGCTGAAAAGGGAAAATGGAGTTACATCGATCCAGTCAACGCGGCGTTCCTCCCTTTAGAGGATGTGCACATCCTCATCCCTGAAAGAGATGGTGTAGACTGTGGAGTCCTGGCCTGACATGTTAGCTCTCCTGTGTTGTGCCATCCTCTTGGCCAGTGTCTGTTTGATTTCCCCAATGTACAAGTCACGGCAATCCTCCTGGCACTTAACATAGAATAACAACACTACAACACAACAATCTTCAGATATAGACACAAAGATTGACTATATATACAGGCAAGATAAGTGGTGATTAAGTGCAATGGTGCAGAGAATATACCAGAGAGGCTGAGCTGTTCCAAAGCACTAACAACTGTTCATTATGTCAGGCACTCGGGGTTCAGACGGGTTTACTCCTCAAAGCAGTCCGGTCTGTGGGTCACCAAAGAGATGGACGGGCCCACCACACAGAACTTCTGCAGAGATCTACTACAGCTGGCAGCGGCGAGGCAAACGGACACGTCAGTGAAATACAAGGTCAGACAATCACGTGTGCATCTCTAGCAGCTGCCCCCGAACGTTAAAAGATGACTTGGTTGCACTGCATTGCTCAAGATTCAAGGAACTATAGAAGGGATGAACCACACCGTAGACCGGAGAGCACCGAATATCGCCATTTTATATATGACGGTTCTCAATGAAGAGGAAGCTTTCTGGTCATGTTTAACATTACTAGGTTGACTGATTCCGTGGCCTTACACCCGAAGAAATGCTATAAAATGACATTTTAACGTATCTTTAAATGTCTTTCGTGCAGATGCATCCTTCTAATTTAAATTTGAAGTAAAAAAACCTGAAATATGGGTAGATGAACTTTTCTCATTTTTCCATGCCCAGGCGTCATGTTCTATAAATACTGACTTATCTTACCCCCCCCCCCCATAGTAACATCTTTCCAATAAAGAATTCTGTAAACAGTAACTAACATTAACAAAACATTAAACGCACTAAACATTACCAAAATAGAAATACTGCATTGGACACAGCATGCAACCAATCCCCATGCATTTAGATTGTCTTCTGCTGGATCGCCAACTTGCCGTGGCCGTGGTGGAGATGATCCCAAGAGCTATGCCGTCTGGAGCTTGGCTCCTGGTAGGGTCACCCAAGGCGGATAGGTCAAGGGGGAGGTTCCAGACGACGTGCGATCCAACAAAGACCTCAACAAAGACCTCAAAGATGTCTCCAGGTCACACCGGCAGTGACGGTGGATGAAGGCCCATTGTCCCCAATCGTCTTGGCTCTCCATGCCATTGGACTCTGACCATCCCCCTGCCACAAGGACCGTGTGGTGGCTGCAGGTGCATCATCCACTCCACGTAAAAAGCTGTCACGTGCAGGCATCCTGCCATTATGCGGCTCCAGGATCGATCTCTACACCCACCCGAGGACCCAGAGGAACCCAGAGGGGGGACGGTCATACTTCACCCCGCGTGACTGCCCATGACGACGATGATCGATTTTCATGAACAGTGCTCATTTGGCAAAATCGGTACAAGATGCAAACAAACATAAATGTGTCATAAAAATTAGATTAATTTTTAAATAGATTAATTTTTATCAAAAGTTTATTTCAGTCCAAAAAAATTACAATTCTGACTTAAACTCACGTTTATGTGGCCCTAATCCTCTTGCATAAATTACTGAACTCACAAGGTCTTGCAAAGCTCTCTGGTTAACTGTGTTACAGTAAGATAACGTGCGGTGTATCTGCTGTTGTGAAGGCACTCCATGACACCTTCATGAAGGAGACACCAGGGGGCGGTACCTGCCCTGGAAACCGCTGCCTGACAACCTGTAGACTGGATGGACTGTATATACAGCTTCTCCTGTTACCTTCGGTTATCTTGTAAACTACCAAGTATAGGACTAAAACACGGTCCATCTCCACAACATGAACACAAACCCGTCCTCGTGCCCAGAATGTACAGTAAAGACCGGAAGTCACGTCTTTGAGGACTGTATGGTTTCATTGCGTTGGTAGATCCAGTTTGTTATCGTCATCTTTTTTGTTTGTTTGTTACCAGTAATGTTGATTCATAATTTCAAAGAGTTTGAATTGGTTGGTGCTCATATGAAGCATAGAGGGTTTTACATGAGATATAAACCCAGATACATATTTGCCAAAGGTGGCCCATATTTGTTTCGTGATATTTGGGCCATATTCACCATTTACCACACGGGCCACTTCAGGGTCACATCCAGATCACATGTTGCAGAGAGCACCGCATCTTTGCCAAAAAAGGCCCACATTTGATTTGGCATATTTGGGCCATATTTGCTATTATACATGTGGGCCACTTCAGCCAGTGATGCGGCACTGACAAAACAGATGTGAGCCTGAAGTGGCCCACATGTATAATAGCAAATATGGCCCAAATGTGCCAAATCACATGTGGGCCTTTTTTGGCAAAGATGCGGTGCTCTCTGCAACATGTGATCTGGATGTGACCCTGAAGTGGCCCGTGTGGTAAATGGTGAATATGGCCCAAATATCACGAAACAAATATAGCCCACCTTTGGCAAATATGTGGCACATGCAGCATTGCTATGGCTTGGTTCTGGTCCAGATCTGGCAAACAGGAGCGGACCGCCCAAGTGCCGTCATTCCACGTGGCATGTGGGCCGGATGAACGTGTCGGTGTGGGACGGGTCCGGGCCACAGCAATTTCTCTGTCTGGGGAGTAGCTTGGGTCTACCTGAGCTGAGTAGAAAAAGGAAAGTATAAGAAACTACATATAGACTCGGTCGACCTACAACGTGGGGGGAAAAGTGTGTAACGAGCTCACAATCGGGGGCAACGTGCATGCAAATGGTGTTTCTCCTCCGCAGGCTCACCGAGTTCACCCACACTGGGGACATGAAGGAGATGGGACTCTTAATGGGTTTCAATACGGATGCTGTCCTGTGCAGATGGTGTTAAGTACTGAACACTAAAACTACTCATCATTGAAAACCAAATTCAGTGTACAGTCCATGCACGTGTTATGTGAGAGGGGTGGGTTTGCGATGGAAACCTCCGAGCACATAGTGTTATTTAATTTAGTTGAGTACAAATATAAAGAAAATGCAAGGTGGATTAGTAGCATGGTAAGGGAAACGAAACGAGATAGTAGAAGTGGAGTAAAAGTCACAGGAAGAAAGAAAGATAAAAAAAACAAACACCATGGGGCTTGTTGAGATGCTCCCCAGGGAGTTGTAGAGAATTACAGTTAAACCAAATAGGGCTTTGAAAACATAATATACAGATAACACTGAAGCAACGATTAAAGGATCATTCTGTTTTGGGGGATTTATTTTGGGTTTTATTACCTGGGTCTGATTTCTAGTTTTTTCCATCATACAACTTAGCTATGATCTTTTAGTCAATGGCTTCAATCACGTCAATACAGACTAAGGTTCATTCAGATGAGTTCATAGACCCGTTTTAACGAGCCTTCATAATCAAGTTGGTGAGCTGTGGGTGCAGCCTGACCTCTAGTGGTCAGCGTTGGAACAGCACCACAGTTTGGCTTTCAGCAGGCTGGAACTTAACCAGTCCTCTAAAAGCTGCCAGCCATGTCAAACTTTCATCCAAACTGGACTTAAATGTGAGTGACAGCAGACAAACGACAAACCCAGCCTCTGAAAGTCGGGGAAGGAGGGTCGTTGGCAAAATGTAATGGGTTCAGATCCCCTGGAGCGCCCGGGCAAACTGAACTCGGGGTGAGGAAAGGGGTCGAGACGGCTAACAGAACCAAACCAACAAATCCCAACAATGAAGATGCCCTTGTGAGAAAAAACAACTTTACTTTTTTAAAGCACACGTAAGTAGAAAAACTATACTAACTTTGGGGTGCTAAAATTTTACTTTTAAGGGTACTATTATGTCACTCCTAGGGAGTAGTTTGGACCTCTTTCTAGTGTATTGAAACGTATTTGTAAATGTACTTAAATTAAAAGTATAAAACGTATTCAACAGGTCTGAAAGTGCAAGTTTTATATACGATCGTCAAATTTAAATTTAGCAAGCTCAACAAAAGTAAAATAAAAGCACACTTGCTTTTTTGTGTAAATGAGGTGTACTACACTGAAGCACCTTTATCCCTGCATTCTGATGATGCCATGTCCCAGTATCCTACCCTAGTGTTTCTGTTTGGCTCCTCTCCTCTGGTGCCCCCTGCTGGTCTTTGTGTGTGTGTGTGCGCGCGCGCGCGTGTGTGTCTGCCACGCCTTCACCTGGATCCAGCCCCCCATGCTCTCCATCAGCTCATCACTCATCCTGTATTTCTAGCCTGGCTTTTCATCCGTTCTTCGTCGGAGTGTCGTTTCAGCTCTCGTGGTAGTCACGTATTCAGACTCTCCTAGTTAGCGGTTAAGCTTTCAGTCATCCCAGCTCTCCGGTAGTTACTGCTCCTAGTGAGTTCTCGACTCTTGGTATTTTGGCCCCTCGTGTTGGCTCTCGTGACATGTGACTAGCAGACTTTTCTTGTGTTCAGGATCACGCCTCATCTGTTGCCTGACTGGTCGCCTTTTTGTCGTCGTCGCCGTCGTCTGCCTGCTTGCTCATAGCTGTCCCTTGCTGCTCCGCCATCTGCTTCTCCCAGCTTTCCCCCTTGTCCTTCATTAAAAGCTGTTCAGACTTCAGTCTCTCTCCTGTGCTGTGTTCCGCGTATGAGCTCACCCCGAGCCTCGTAACAGGTGAGTTTATATCAGGGAGAGAAATTCTTGAATTGCCCATGTGCATTTTACTTCGCGAGGCAGCTGGATTCACGAGATCGCGTGAACAACAAACTGTAGCGCATTCACGGGGCAGCCGGGAATTCGCCCCGCAGCCGGAAATCGAACGCGGGTCCCCTCGCACCACAGGCGACTGCGCTAACCAGTCAGCTAAAGGGTCCGACCCATAAACCAAGGCCAAAAAAAGAACCTTCCCCAGCACGTCCCCTAAATGTCCTCTCCGAAGGTCCGGTAAATGTCATTGTGTAGGGTTTTCATTACGTCACAGGGACGTGTGTCGTGTTAATGATAGTAGTAGGGATGTGATCATAGTCTTAATGAAATGCAAAGTTGTTTTTTTTTCATATGGCCCAGGCTCAGTGATAGGGTTGGGAACTGTTCCAACCCAATCATGCACTCAGTTGTTGGCTATACCTAGGCCCATTTAAAAAATAAACAAAATAAATAGGAATAGCCTTGTTAGGAATTGTCATGAGATGTAGACAAACACACACACACACAAACATATATAATTATTATTGTTGTATCATTATATTATTACTGGTGTGTGTGTGCACAAAAGTAAATGAACGTCCTAGGAAAGTCGCATTAACGTCCCCTTTGTAACGTTATGAGAGACCAAAATAGGACGTTCTCAAGACGTTTCTGAAGAACCAAAGGAGAACGTTACTCCGGGGACCAAACGAAAACGTTCCCCAGATGTTCCATTTACATCACACACACCGTCGCACCACGACCAGACAAGAACTTGTTGCGGACGTCAGCAACGTCCCGGTACCGTCCCTAAGGGAACGTTGTGGTGGGGACCAGCGGGGGACGTTATGAATGTCCTGCGGACGTCCCCACCCAGCTGGGTAGCGCGTCTAGTCATCCGTGGTCGTTACAAAACAAACAAACCAGCTGGTGCGTCAGGTTAATGTGCGTGACATGCACTAGGAATTTAGCTTGGCGGGACATGACATGACATGACATTACATTACAGTCATATAGCCCAGTGGTTCTCAACCGGGGGTCCGCGGACCCCTAGGGGTCCGTGGTGTAATTGCAAGGGGTCCGTGAAAATAAAATATCTTTCAAAAAAAGATCCTATGACATTTATAGAAATAGGATTATTTTACTCAAATGTGACTGAGACCTTTATCTACCTAAACTATAAAGGGTAACAGGACTTTTTTCTCTAATTACATCTGTTTCACAAGTGTAATTTATTGTATTTTAATAAGAGATCTCGCTCCCGTTTGCATTGTTAAAAGTTACTGCATAAAAATTCTGTTGTTACATATATCTGAAAGTTACTGAATACATATTCTGTTTTGTTACATATATCTGAAAGTTACTGAATACATATTCTGTTTTGTTACATATATCTGAAAGTTACTGAATACATATTCTGTGTTGTTACATATATCTGAAAGTTACTGAATACATATTCTGTTTTGTTACATATATCTGAAAGTTACTGAATACATATTCTGTGTTGTTACATATATCTGAAAGTTACTGAATACATATTCTGTTTTGTTACATATATCTGAAAGTTACTGAATACATATTCTGTTTTGTTACATATATCTGAAAGTTACTGAATACATATTCTGTGTTGTTACATATATCTGAAAGTTACTGCATAAGAATTCTGTTTTGTTAACTATATCTAAGTTACAACTGAAAGCTCTTATTTTTGCCCCAAAGAGTGAATAAATGCTATAATGCAATTTAAAATGCAGTTTCTACTGTTTCTATCAAATTGCAACCCCCTCCCCCAAGATCAGGTGGAGGGGTCCTCAGGGTAGATCAAAAATACGCAGGGGGTCCAGCACCCCAAAAAGATTGAGAACCACTGATTTAGCCGACGCTTTTATCCAAAGCGACTTACAGTAAGTGCATCATTTAACGTAGGAAATCAGGAGAACTACTAGTCATCAGAGGTCATAAGTGCATCTAAACAAGCATCTAAGAGCAAAACCAGTGCTAAAGTAAAAGCGCGAGCAAGATTTTTTTTTGAATGAGTGAATACAATAGTAAGTGCTAAGAGCAAGTAACAGGGTAGTAGTTCTTGAAGAGGTGAGTTTTCAACCTGCACCGAAAGATGGGCAGCGACTCCGCTATCCTGACATCAGTGGGGAGTTCATCCCACCATTGTGGGGCCAGGACAGAAAAGAGCTGTGACCGGGTCGACCGGCAGCAGGGGCCTCTGACACAATTACGAGTGCAAGAAAAATACTGCACATAGACACACACCCACACACACACACACACACACAACGGGAGAAGCTGAAAAGACCTGATAGGGTGGTGATATGTAGAGACTCAATAGCAGTCTTGGAAAGTATACAGTCAACAAAAACTGTCAGAGAAGATTTAATCATTGAAACTTACCATCATTTGCTAAGACTACACAGAGGTGGTATAGACATAAGTTCTGTTGGGGAGCAGCACATGAGGGACTGAAAGGGAACGAGTGTGCAGATAAACTAGCAAAAGGGGCATTGCAAAAAGAAATAACAGCATCAGTTCCACTTGGAAAAGGAGAAGGAAAAGCAGTGATTAAGAGGAAAGGAATGGAGATATGTCAGAAAAGCTGGGAGGAAGACCAGAAAGGAAGGGGGTATTACAAAATACGAAAATCCGTCAAAACAAATAATTATCAAGAAAGGAACAGAAGGGAGGAGATCATAGTAACAAGACTAAGATGGGATCACACGGGATTAAATGGCTCTTTGTTTATAATGGGGGACAGTGATAAGTGTGAGAACTGTGGAGTTAAAGAAAACGCTGAACATGTAACATTACACTGTAACATGTATGACGTGGAAAGAGAAAGGTTACAGGGTGAAGTCCGAGAGGTGGGACGGGAGTGGAATCTGATGGGAATACTGGGAACAGAAGGAGAGGGGATTAAAATCACCAGGAAGGCACTCTTTACTTTTTTTTAAGTGACACAAGGTTGATGGGTAGAATTTAATAGGGTAAAATGACATGCTGCTACACACTCTTGTACAGTAGGCGGCGGTATGCACCCTTAAAGTTGTGTGCAAATCCTCCAGTAAACTGAGAGAAGAAGAGGAAGAAGCCAACGCTACGCGAACACGCGCACACATACACCGATTAGCCAACACATTAAAATCACCGGCCTAATATTGTGTAATTCCCCTTCTTTTTTCCCCCATCAATTTATTTCTAGTTTTTCCCCTTATCCCACCCGATTAACCCAATGGCGTATGGCTGGAACTCTTGTCGAGTAACTGCCCTGGCTCACCTTTCCACAGGAAGGAGATGGTCGTGACACTAGCTTCCTTCAAACTCGTGCCGGCTGCTCTCGCCCTTTTACACGCGGAAGCCTCGCATGGATTGCATCACCTTCAGGCCGCGAAGGAGGCGTAGGGAGAATGCTTGCTTGGCTGCAGGTGCCCGGATGGGCCAGAGGGGTCGCTGGAGAACGACGAGTCTCCGAACACTACACGATCTACACCCACTATCCCTCGGGTAAGGGGGGCCTAATGAACGCCTTACCCCGTGGACGCGACCGGTTACGCCGAGTCTGGGATACGAACCTCCCAGCCACGTGACGAGCGGACTGCAAGACCGGCGGTTTATTCCGCTCGGCCACCAGAGCGTCCGTAATTCCCCTTCTTATCACCAAAACAGCTCTGACCCGTCGAGGCATGGACTCCACAAGACCTCTGGAGGGTCCTCTGGTGTCTGGCACCAAGACGTTAGCAGCAGATCATTTAAGGCCTATAAAGTGCAAGGTGGTGCCTCATATTGGACTTGTTTTTCCAGCGCATCCCACAGATGCTCGATCGGATTGAGATCTGGGTAGTTTGGAGGCAAAGGCAACACCTTGATCTCTTAACGTTCTTCAGTTTTGCACTGTGGCACAGGACTGACAATGAATATTCCAAATGTTATTATATAACCGAACTGGGGGAAAAAACGTTCGATTGTAAAAATTAATATTCGTTTGTTGGGGGGGGGGCAGCAGCAGTACCGCGGCTGTCTGTCTCGTGGATTCTCGCGAGAGCACTGAATATGCTGCATGACGGACAGGAGCCACACGTCGCTTTCATTGGTTGAAAATGAAATGTAGGTCCAGTTAAAACGAGCGAATAATTCAACAACAGCCACGCGGTAAAGCTGGCAGAGTTCACAACCCAGTTCGGCTGCAGGGAGAGTGATTTTCACTCCGAACAATCTAGAAAGCCCCGTTTGGAAATGCTTGGGATTTTGCTCAGAAAACGGAAAAATTGCGGAACCTCGAGATGAGGTCGTATGCAAGCTAAGTTAGCTTAGCATTCCACCACTGGTATATAACCTGAGGGGACAACTTGAAAATATGCACCCAAATGAGCATGACATGTCCGGACCTCCACCCAAACAGCCACGTCTTGACCCATATTTTATACCGCCCACCATAAGCTCGCTATCTGCTGCACAACAAGAGGCTTGCATGAAGAAACTGAACTTCGTTCATATGCAAGGACATGAGGCCGATCAGTATAGCTGATGGGCTGGGCTCTAGAGAGTCCTGTCAGGAATTGGAACCAAGGTGCCGTATCCCTAGCCATGGAACGATCGCCAATAGAATTGTAGAAATCTCCAGCAGGACCTCGCGCAAAATAAAGGAATTGCTCAAAGACAAAGATGTGGCTCTTACCATGGATGGGTGGACCTCCCTAGCAACAGCATCCTATGTCCCAGCAATGGCCCACTGGATTTCAGACAGCTGGAAAAATGCACGGCGACGTCCCCAAAACAAAAGAGCTTAGGGAAAGCCACATTGCAGAGAATGTAGGCGAATGCATTCAAGACATCTACGGCATAAAAAGGGAATCTGTGACTGCCATCACAACAGACAACGCTACCAATTACATCAATGCCATGGAGAGACATCTTGAAACAGTGAATATTCCATGTGTAGCACACACCATCAACCATCACCCGTCACCATCACCATCACCATCAACTTGCCTGTGTGTAAAGGGCTCGAGGTCAGAGCCATTGAAACCCCCGTGAGCAGGCTAAAAGAGGCGGCATCCCATTTCAACAAATCTACCACCGACAGCTACCTCCTCCAGGAGAAGCAACAACTTCTGAGATTGAAAACAGAGAAACTGATTAGTAACGACTGTCCGACGCGATGGAACAGTCCATACGATATGATCTGCCGGGCGTTGGAGCAGCAAGCAGCTGTGTCTGCTGGCATCTTGGAGAAAAACCTGTCTAGAATGGAGCGGACCACAAGCGAACGGTCCCTCATGGAAAAGGTGAGCACAGTGTATGAAATGCCTTGCCTATGGGCACTTCGTGCTGATCCAGAATGAGTCTGTAAAAATAGGTGGAAAGGTGGCCCTAATTTTAAGTTAAGGTAATATTGTTAACTTACTTTTGTGGATGTTAATAGGCTGGACAAATGGCAAACCTTTCCTAATACGAATGCTGACCGGTCTGCAGCTATGCAGGCCCATATGCAGAGAGCTGGGATGCACTATGTTCTGACACCTGTCTATCATAGCCAGCTTTAACTTTCAGCAATTTGAGCTACCGTAGGTCCTCTGTGGGATGTAACTAGATAATTCATGTATTCACTTCTCCTGTCAGTGGTTTCATGATTTGGTTGATGTGTGTGTGTGTGTGTGTGTGTGTGTGTGTGTGTGTGTGTGTGTGTGTGTGTGTGTGTGTGTGTGTGTCAATCATCAGTGGTCACTTGGGGTCGAGTGTGACCGTCCTCCCTCTGGGTCCCTCTGGGGTTTCAGGCAGGTGTAGAGGTCGGTCCTGGAGCTGCATAGTGGGAGGACGCCTGTGCGTGACAGCTGATGCGCCTGCAGCCACCACACGGTCCTTGGCAGGGGGTGGCCAGAGTCCGATGACATGGAGAACCAAGACGATTGGGGACCGACCACCCTCATTTGCAGCCTTCATCCACCTTCACTGCTGCGGTGACCTGGAGACATCTTCCGCCAGTTCCACCGTTGAGGTCTTTGTTAGGTCTCACTTCGTCTGGAACCTCCCCCTTGACCTGTCCACCTCGGGTGACCCTACCAGGAGCCAAGCTCCGGACGGCATCGCTCTTGGGATCATTGGTACACGCAAGCTTCTCCACTACGGCAAGATGGCGATCCAGGAGAAGACACACATACAGCTCTAGAAAAATATAAACAGTAAAAGTAAGTAATTGTACAGTTTTATACGTATTACAATAATTACATGTGTGTGGGAGAATGGCTGTCAGTGGGGTAGAGGACCTGTTGATTACGATACGAAACAATACAACTTTATGGTCAGTTGGCACTGAAATTCATTTTGTATCTCTAGGCAGTTCCATTCATGAGATTAACAGACAAATTAAACCTACAGTTACACGTGACACTTATCATAGACATACAAAACACATCAGACGGTCATGACAAACGTACATGTCACATGATATCCTCTGGATTCAGAGCTCAGTGAGCAGCGCACTGATTTTGGTTTAACAACAGGCTAGACTGATGTGTAAAAGAATCCTTAAGCCTGTTGTGTTTACATGGAGGGGGTCTAAATCACCTGTCAGAGGGCAGAAGTTGGTATTCTCCGTTTAAAACATGCGAGGAGTCAGAAGAGACTGTTAGCGTGCTTAGTTTGGGGGGAGGGCCTTTATGCAAGTTAATTATGATATAACTAGCCAAGAAAATACATTTTAAAAACTAGAAACAACTGTCTAGGTCTCCTCCAGTAAAGCAGTCCTCTCACTTGAGCCCCTCGTCTACCTTGTTTGATAACCGTTTTTCATTTGGGCGGCGTGACGCGCCAGTTAGTCGGTGATTCTAAACGCAGGTTTTAATGTGAACCAACAGAGATGGGGAGGGGTGGGTCTGACTGACTTACTGACCGACAATAAGGGGAGGGGGGGTATATCCTGTCAGATGTAAGCACCCCCACACAGGGTGCAGAGGCTGTTAGAGGGGAAGGGGCCCAAATTCATGAAAAGATGATTTTTGCAAAGAAATAAATATATGCCTGGAAGGGGGCAGCATGCTGGCCCAGTGGTTAGCGATGTTGCCTCACAGCAAGAAGGTCCTGGATTCAAACCCTAGGGTTGTCCAAATATATGCCTGGAAGGGGGCAGCATGCTGGCCCAGTTGTTAGCGATGTTGCCTCACAGCAAGAAGGTCCTGGATTCAAACCCTGGGGTTGTCCAAATATATGCCTGGAAGGGGGCGGCATGGTGGTGCAGTGGTTAGCGCGGTTGCCTCACAGCAAGAAGGTCCTGGATTCAAACCCTGGGGTTGTCCAAATATATGCCTGGAAGGGGGCGGCATGGTGGCGCAGTGGTTAGCCCGGTTGCCTCACAGCAAGAAGGTCCTGGATTCAAACCCTGGGGTTGTCCAAATATATGCCTGGAAGGGGGCGGCATGGTGGTGCAGTGGTTAGCCCGGTTGCCTAACAGCAAGAAGGTCCTGGATTTGAACCCTGGGGTTGTCCAACCCTGGGGATCATCCCAGGTCGTCCTCTGTGTGGAGTTTGCATGTTCTCCCCGTGTCTGCGTGGGTTTCCTCCGGGTGCTCCGGTCTCCTCCCACTGTCCAAAAACTTGTCCCTAGGTGTGAATGTGTGTGCCCTGAGATGGACTGGCGGGCGACCTGTCCAGGGTGTCTCCCCTCCTTCCGCCCTATGACTGCCGGGATAGGCTCCAGCATCCCGCGACCCTAATTAGGATAAGTGGCTTGGAAAATGGATGGATGGATGGATGCCCAGAAGGACTATTTTTGCGACGCTGTTAAATGGAGTTGCAAAAGATGGGACCAGTCTTCTAAAGTGCAGTGGACGAGACACAAGGACTCGACCATATTCCACCGATTCCCATAGCTAATTGACACATTTCAAGCTGCTAAATAGTTTAACATAGGTAGACCCTACTTGCCAACTAGTGTCAAGTAATTCCTAAAGTGCATCAATATCAATATGAAACAGAAATGAGCAGTGTATGTATACTTTGTTCGGCCACATACGTGATGTCTGCCTCAAAGTAACTCACCTCACCGACTGACTCAAGCTGACTGTCCAGTGACTCTCCATGTGTGTTTCACCATAGAGCGGCTCGGTGCCCACACAGTGCTCGCCGCTGAGACAGGAAACCTTGAGGGAGGGTAGAGGTCATCGCCCGGGAGCACCAATCTCCCGACCTGATCTTTTTGATTCAGTCAATATCTGTTCAGTAGCCCAGGCTGTGCACAGACAGGAATTTATTTATTTATGAAAAAACAAACAAACAAAAGAAAAACCCACCACCCAAGAAATGGGGCACTTTCTCTCCCAAAGGCAGTTGCTCAAGCCCCCATAGGCATATGCCTACCGCCACCCCACCCCGTGTGGCTGATAACCACAGCCCTGTGGACCAGTCGAGTTTCAGCACGTGTCGGTCAACTTCCCACCGTTTCTGATTCGTGTCTTAATGCTTCGTGTTGGATCGGCTCAGTTGTCGAGCAGCCCATCGGTGCTCCCAACGGCCAGGCCGCCTCTCCGCTGAGGAGAACCTGTTTTTCAAAATGGGTGTCGGTATGTTTGATACTGCTTAACACCTGTAACTCGTTTTCTGGGCCAGGAACATTAAAACAGTAAGTGGTCATTTGCCCTTTCGCATTACTATTTACTCGGTCGGTAATATACTGTGGCTTTACCCCATTTTAGTCAGTCAGCCGTACAATAAAATCACTCACGGAGGCAGCATGGTCGTTCAGGGATACACGTCAGAAGTTGCACGCCTTTTAAAAGAACAAAATGTGGGCGTTAACAAACAAAACGACATAAGCTCTTCACAAAAACTCGTCAGAAACATCGCTTGTGTGCAACATCCCTCGTCGCCATTTCACTCGGTTGCCAGCTTGGAAACACTGCCAGTCAGAAAGTTGTTGACGAGCAACACTAGACCTGCCTCTATCTTTTATCACGGGGAGCCGTCGATATCTCAAGTTCTGACACACACACACACATATATATATATATATATTATCATTTACATTTCATTTTTTGGGGAAAATGGCATATTGTACGCAACCTGGAGTGTTAAGTTTGTAACAAAGGATGCCGCTTTCACTGAACAAGGTCTTTTTTCCACTTTACCGATGCTTGTATGCATGCACTGTCGTTTCCACGGTGTCGTCTCTAAATGATCTTGTCATCCATACATTTAACCAGAGCGTGTCATCTGAGGGCGATAACGGCCTGCATGAATCTGAACGTGTGAGTGGTGGAGTTTCTTTATAATATGCAAATGAAGGTGCTTCGATCGGCCAGTTTTGCTGACAGCATGAGACCACATGGTCTTAGGCAGTTAATGCTGCCATCTTTAGCATTTCGGATGGTGCTGTTCTAGCAAACTGACAATGTCTCCACTGTAAATTAAACCGTCTCTAACGCAACGACGCTAATGCCGGTAATGTCTTTGGCTTTCATGACGATGCGGTAAAGACCAGATGTCGATGTACGTGGGATTCAATTAGAATTGTTCTCAGATGTCATGGTTAACTGTCATGTTTTTTCTGACATGCTGGGGTCCCCCGGGGTAATTCTCACTTCTTCCGGAGAAGGCTTTAGTCAACTTATGTGGTTGTATATGGGTTGAAAGTGACGTCGTTGCACACGTTGAGATAGCTGTGGGAATCCAGACTGTTCCTTTACCAGGAAAAGTAGGAATCCCACCAGCTCAAACAGTGGCTGATGGACGCAAAGAAACACAGGGATGCGTAATATATCTCAGCTCACTACACAGGTATTGTAATTAGCGATGTGGATGCGGCCTTCTCCATTACGCTCAGACTCTGTGGCAGAGACCCTCATCCATGTCTTCATCACCTCCCATCTGGATTATTGCAATGGAGTCCTGTCTGGGGTACCTAGCAAAACTCTAGAGAGGCTTCAGTAGGTGCAGAATTCAGCTGCCGGGGTGCTCAACCCGCATCAAGCCCTGGCAACACATCATTCCCACCCTTGTCCACCTTCACTGGCTCCCGGTCAAATCCCACATTTCTTATAAAATCCTCCCCCACACCTATAAATCCCTCCATGATCCTACCCCCCCCCCCCAAGTACCTGTCAGACCTCCTCGACCTCTATATTCCATCCCGGAATCTGTGGTCCACAGACACGGGCCTGCTTTCCATCCCCCACACCAGCCTGCAGACTTCTGGGGCTAGAGCCTTTAGTGTGGCAGCCCCCACCCTGTGGAACTCTATTCCAGCAGAAATCCACAACAACACTCTGCAAAAACTCCTGCTGTTCACCGTGGCCTATGTGTTGTAGTCACTTCTGTCATCCCCAGCGGTCTTCGCTATTTTTATTTTCTGTTCTTGCATATATATATATATATATATCTTTTGTTCTTATCTAGTGTAAAACGTCCTTGGGCTCCTTGAAAGGCGCTATAAAAACCAAGTTGTTGCTGTTACGTAGTGATTATGATGATCGGAGACAGATCATATCCTCAAAGGCCATATGCCCCTCAGCTTCCTGTGTGTGTTAGCCGTTCATTTGATTCCAGCCGCTGTGCTTTTCTTGCACAGGTTCGCACAGTTAATTGGTAGAGGATTCAGGGGATACAACAGGAAGTCAGTCTTGTCTCTGCCGGTCTCTAGGAACACGACACTGACAAAATCAAATATGCCGATATTTGTGACTGAACACCTCAGCATCGATCATGAGGCGGCAGTATTTTGAGGATGCCTGTTGGTGCTCTCATCAGATATTTACACACCAGAAATGACGCGAGTTATGTTTTGCAGTGTTTATGCAGTACGGCAGAGACGGAGAGGCGGTGGATATTTTCAGAATCTGAACTGCATCAGAGAAACGCCGTCACGTCCTGTCGGTTGTTTGGTAAATAAGACGTCTGCGTTCATGACGTTCGGAGTCAACGTTGAGATTCACCATTTAAAGAAAGGGGAAATTGCTTGGTTTCTGCGCGATGACGCACAAATGTTCATTTGCAAATATGTGAAGATCAGTTGGACCCCTTGGATGACGAGCGTTTGTGCAGCAGCGTTGGTTTTAAGCATACTGGACATGATAGATGATGAACTCAAGAGTAAAACCCTGAATATGTAAAGTGCCAAATAGCTGAAAATCCTTCCAGCTCCTCCCAGGTTTTGGTTTACTTTCACGCAGGACTCTGTCGCAACCCTTTTCCTCACCCTGCTCCAGACAGACGGAATAATCCAGAGTCACGACAAAGCCCAGCATCACCCATCAGGAGCTCCATCCACTTTAAGTGGCTCTTCTGCAACTTGTATGTTTTATAGACGCTATCGGAGCGCTCCTCGTTAGCAACCACTACACACACACACACACACACACACACACACACACACACACACACACACACACACACACACACACACAAACACAGTAGCCAGGTTTTTGACTTTTAATTTTATTTCATTCTTATTTTTCTTAACTTCAGTTTCATGTGTGCATGCATACCCCTTGTGCTGTCGTAACATTCTGTGTACCGCCCTCGTCTTAAGGGTCGTTTATGACCCACCTTCATTAAACCTCTAAATTAAAGCAACTTAATTTAATTATAAACCCCACGAAGAAACAACCTGTCATCCATCACAAACTTTGTGACTATGTGGGTTTTCCTTCCTCACAGTGCAGGATTTAATCAGTGGAACCCCCCCCCCCCGTCTTTATTACAGCACACCTGTCATACTTGTTTTCTTTACTAAAGTAGAGGTTTATTATTATTATTATTATTATTATTATTATTATTATTATTGTTGTTGTTGTTGTTGCTTAATTATTATTTATTAGTTATGTATTAATTAATTAATTATATCTACTAATTTATGTATAATTAATTAATTATTATTGTTTATTATCATGGTTGTTATTGCTTAATTATTAATTATTTTTTAACTTTATATATAAATAATTAATAATTACCTCATTATTAATTATTATCATTAGTAATTATAAAAATTTACATAACTAACAATTGCTTAATTAATTATTGGTTTATCGTTATTGCTTAATTATTAATTATTCAAATTTTATATATAATTAATCGTTAATTATTAATTGTTTAATTATTCCTTATTGGTTTATTATCATCGTCATTATTATTATTATTATTATTATTATTATTGCTGCTTAAGGTACTGCATAGGTGTAAAAACTAACTTTTTAGCCAGAGATAGTACCTGTATAGTCTAAGAAAGTAGCAGAAATGTGCAGAAAGTAGTTTTGAATGCATTTTATTGAATGGAAACGATAACAGTCTTGGAATTTTTCGGGAACAGGTTTATAAACAGCAACAATAGATAAGAATAAAATAAAACAGACACAAATACCTACATAGTAGAGCTGTGACGCATCACAATATTATCTACCCAGCCCAAAACCCCACTGGAGAGGCGAATAACATGTTTTAAAACGTAGACTGAAGAATGTATCAGGAATTATGGAATTATGGATATGACGTTTGCTTACGTCCATTGAAAGACAACAAAGTCATGTGTTTATCCATATCCTGATTCAGTTCACTAAACTCCACTAAGACAGAATTGGTTGGAGGCATGCTAACCCACTGCTGTTTAAACAAGCTCGTCCTGGACCACAGACTTGTCCTGGATCTGACATCCGTGCACATACGGTATGGAACGTATGTGCACATGTATGGAATGTATGGAGATGTAGAGGAGCTGGTTGAACTTTGCACTGATTCATCCGTCCACCGTGACGCATTAACGTTGCTGTGCAGATTTTGCTACATGATGGTCAGAGAAGCAGGGAGGTTGCTGGTTCTGGGCAGAATCAGCAGACAGCAGTTCATTTAATTGGGCAGCTCCCAGTGACCAACTGCTTATACTGAGACAGCTTCCAGGACTGAATCAGAGATTTCCAGTTCATCTCTGTGGGCTGTGCTGGAAAAAAGGAGGCTTATTGCACGGCGTGACAGTAAAAAAAAAGAAAAAAAGACAAATAAGAGAAATGTACATTTTTATACAAACTAAATTGATACTGGCCCAAAGTAGCATCACAAGCTTGTTAAAGGACAATGTGACCTTTCCTGTTTCAGTCGAATCCCGATTGCAGCAGGTCCCTGTCCCAGTGCAGGTGTAGAAATACTTGGCCTCTATAATGACGCACTCCATCACCATTAGAAGAAGCTCAGTGACAATAACAGTCTTTATGAATCACATTTAGATGAATCCTCCGCAGCAGACAGCAGGTCTTGGCTGTGCAGATTACAACATCAATCTGGAATATTTCAGGCTGCGAGGACAGTCTTGAGACCATCCCAAGGCTTCGTGCCACATTCAACGAATATAAAAAATAAAAAAAAATGACAAAAGACGATATGGAAAGGCGGAGAGGTGACATAAAGGCCGGCAAACAGACAACCGGGAGGCCTGTTTGTCGTGGTGAACCTGATGGAGATATCAGCCAGATGGCCTCCCGTAATTACAGCTCAACCAGAAACATCTGGAAATCCCCATGTGCCTCACTTGGGTCAGAAACAACAAGGTGGATGTGAGAAAGACATTTTGTAAACGTTTGCTGAAAAAAGGTGATCAACTTTTAAATCCATCCATCCGTGCATCCACCCATCCATCCATGCATGCATCCTCCATCCATCCACCCATGCATCTAACCATCCATCCATGCATCCATGCATCCACCCACCCACCCATGCATGCATGCATCCACACATCCGTCCATGCATGCATCCTCCATCCATCCATCCATGCATCCATGCATCCTCCATCCATCCATCCATCCATCCATGCATCTATCCATCCATCCATGCATGCATGCATCCACACATCCGTCCATGCATGCATCCTCCATCCATCCATCCATCCATGCATCCATGCATCCATGCATCCATCCATCCATCCATCCATCCATCCATCCATCCATCCATCCATCCATCCATCCATCCATGCATCCTCCATCCATCCACCCATGCATCTATCCATCCATCCATGCATCCATCCTTCCACCCACCCACCCATGCATGCATGCATCCACACATCCGTCCATCCACACATGCATCCGCCCATCCATCCAGCCGTCCATCTATCCATGCGTGCATCCTCCATCCATCCATGCATACATCCTTCCATCCACCCACCCATGCATGCATGCATCCATCCATCCATCCATTTTCTTCCTGCTTGTCCCAGTCAGGGTTGCAGTGGTGGTGTAAAAGACACTGACATTATGATATTGTATTAAATATAATGTGCACCAAACATCAAACGGCATGAATTCACAAATCACATTCTGCCAAACACAATAATTCACAAATCATTCAACAGTATTTACTTATGCGGAAGGCATAAAAAGTGATAAGCTTTTAAACTTCAGGTGAATATTAGATTTCATGCTTCGTTTTCTGGTTGACATTCTGTTATTTCTGACCTTCGGTTTAGACAGTAATCGAAGGGTTTTATATTCAGAGTGGTTTCAAAAGGTGTTGGAGTGGCAGTCCCGTCGCTTTCCTTTTTTGCTGTGCAAAAACTGCTTGCGCATCTTTGCCTGAACAGACGGTGAAGCACTGTGTGACCTTTGACCGTCCACGTAAAGACGGCGACGTCGCCTCACCGCTTCGCTTACCTTCTGGCCAAGCTTTCAAGTTTGACACTGGATATATGCTGCGTGTCGTTTAGTCTGTTCACTGAAGTGAAACTGACGGTCAGGAAAGAAGCGTCCTTTGTGAAGAAGGCCACAATTTTCCTGAACACTTCCTTCGCCCTTTTCCTGAAGTGCTTCCCCACGATGAAGAACAGGAAGGGGTTGACGGCGCTGTTGCTGTACCCCAGGAACGTCGACAGCTGTATCCCAATGTCCAGCACGAGACCCCAGAGGCACCCGCGTGTAACCTGGAAGTAGTCCAGTGTGTCCAGGAAACGCATCACCTGGGATGGCGTCCAGCAGAAGAGGAAGATGGCCAGGACGGCGAGGATCAGGTGCGTGGCCTTCCTCTCGCTCCTCCTCACCGTGTGGAACCCGTTGGCACGCCCCTCTCTCAGTGCTGCCACGATGTGGTAGGTGCAGTAGGTCACCACTGGGACCGGAAGCAGGAAACCCAGCACGATGCTGGTGATGTTATGCTGGACAATCCACGCTTGGTTGGGGTAGGCCAGGATGCAGGCCTCCACGCCTGCGACCTCCACGTACTGCACCGTCCGGAACAGCAGCACGGGGAGGCTGAGCAACGCGCCCAGCACCCAGATTGCCAGGCAGATCCTTTTGGCCCAGGCTGCCCTCCTCAGCCGACTGGGGCTCATAGGCTTGGCCAGGGCCAGGTACCGGTCCACGGTGACCAGCATCAAGAAAAGCACGCTGCAGTAGTAGTTCATGGAGATAGCGAGGTTCACCAGCTTACACAGGGTGTCGCCGAAGCTCCAGAGGTGGCCCCGGGAGATGGTGACGGCCCAGAAGGGCAGGCAGAGCATCATGACCAGGTCGGCGGTGGCCATGTTGCTCAGGTAGACATCAGCCACGGTGCATGGCTTCCTTTGCAGCCAGAGGACACACAGGACCAGGGCGTTGCCCACCATGCCGACGATGCTGACCAAACCCAGGTAGCCCGGCTCCAAGGAGGAGAGCCACTGCCAGGCTTCTGTGTAGTTACTGCAGTTGTACATCTCTGCTGGAAATCAAACTGCAAAAAGAAAAACCCCACAATTGTAAACAGCCAACTCTGCCTCGGAAAGAACCATTATTGCACAATTTTGAAATTCCAGTATTCTCCGGGAAAGAAGTCATGACACCATTGTCAGTAAGAGGGAAAGCCGTGGAGTTTCTCCCGTGCTAGAGCTCGGAAAATTCTTTCCCAATGAGAAATATTACCTGACTAATGGGGAGCAGATATCATCGGTCTCACTATTTGTAGACTTGTTCGGATGTCCATTACGCCTCCTTACTCATCATCACTATAGCCTGCCGAGGTTGTTGTTTGGACGCCTCGTTTTGTCGTATCATAAACCGCTTTCCCCACATTGGGTTATTTTTGGCTGAATGTATCAGGACTGGAGGTGGTTAACGTAAATCATGGCTTTTCTGGCGCAAGGCGCTACATGCCCAAAAATGTCCCGATCACTTTTCGGCCGTCAGCCGAGTTTATTATGAAGTATAAACTTGGATCAGAGCCTCAGCAGCTGCAAGCCAAATCCGGGTTTTAAGACGAAACCCTTTTCCCCCAGTAGTTTACAACATCTGCTCAGTTCACACAGGAAATAAAAGTCATAACGGCACATCATCCTGGAATAACACCTGTCTCTTGTCTGGCGCAGGGGGGGAGGCCTCGCCGGCCTGCGTGGGACCGCTCACCTTGCATCTAGCGTCCAGCCTCTGCCCTCCAGATGTGCTCTGCTCTCATTCCAGATGGGTTGTCATGGTGATGGCCGTCCAGCTTCCACTGGAGCGTGTGCCGTCCGGACGGCCGCTTTTATACGTGCAGACGCCGGGGCTTCATCAGCGTGTCGTCACACAGAAAGTAGGTCCGTCGGCCCTCCCCTCCCCTCCCCTGCCCTCCCCTCCCCTCCCCTCCCCTCCCTGAGCGCCTCACGCGTTCTTCTGGCTCACCTCAGTGGTATCTGCTGTCTGGCAGCGTCATCCTGTTCTAACTTTTTTTCTCCTTGACTCATTGTTAGCTGACAAATAGTCTGTTAAGGCCTGGCTACTTTTAAAGAAAAAAAGAAAAAAAGAAAAGGAAAAGTTTTTTATGATAATAATAATAAATATAGCCGCAATGGGGTCCAAGCAGTATTGCAGCCGCCATGTGTCCGATCTGTTTCATATTTGGTACATGGCTTCTACGGGCCACAAAGTAAAAGCTTATCAAGTTTCATGAAGATTGGCCCATTCACACTAGCAGATGTTAGCTGCTGTCCTAGCCGACTGCCGTAAAAAGAACAAGTATGTCGTTATACCCAGGTGGTGTCCTGGCGTGTGGTATGTAGAGCTGCAGCGCTTCCACACCAAATAAGTCAAAATGGCGGACAAACTATATGACTGACATAGGTGGTCCCAGTAGTAAAGTTGTTGAGCACATTGAGATGCATGGGTCCATTAAGTTTTGTGTTGATCTGACTTATGCTGTGGGAGTTATGGCCTTTTAAGCATGACCCTTTGTTATAGCGCCACCGTCTGGCTGACATGGGTGATTTGTAGTGCCAGAGTAGTGGGGGGCTGTATGAATGCAAATACCAAATTTGGTTGGTCTAGGACTTATGGTTGCTGAGCCTCAGACACTTTTAGCTGAGAAACCGCGCCCAAACTAATACAAGTCAAAATGGCGGGAAAACTATATGGCTGACAGATGTGGTCCCAATAACAAAGTTGTAGAGCACATTCAGATGCATAGGTCTGTGCAGTTTTGTGTTGATCTGACTTATGGTGTGGGAATTACGCATGACCCTTTGTTATAGCGCCACCATCTGGCTGACATAGGTGATGTGTGGTGCCTGAGTAGTGGGGGGGCCATAGGAATCCACTTAGCAAAGTTGGTTGGTCTAGGACCTACGGTTGCTGAGCCTCACACACTTTTAGCGGAGGAAAATAATAATGATCCTAACAAATACAATAGGGGTCCAAGCAGCGAAGCTGGTGGACCCCTATTGTATTTGTTAGGATTATTATTATTTTGATATGATAATAATGACTATGATGATGATGATGATAATAATGATGATGATGAAAGAAAAAAGTTTTCCAGGTTCAGAGTACCTGTCCGGCCATAATGTGATTTAATAACAAGCCACTCAAAATCAGTTTCCCCTTTCGCTTCAGGCAGCCGTGTACCCTTCATGTGAACACAAGGCTTCAAATGACACAAATGTCACACGTTTTACATTTTCACCATTCAACAAAATAAAAACACAAACAAAAACATATGAGAGACAGCCCGACACACACACACGGAGAGAGACACACACGGAGAGAGACACACACGGAGCAAGAGAGACACACACACACACATGGAGAGAGACAGAGAGAAAGAGACACACACACACACGGAGAGAGAGAGACACACACACACACACACACATGGAGAGAGAGAGAGAGAGAGAGAGAGACACACACACACACACACATGGAGAGAGAGAGAGAGACACACACACACACACGGAGAGAGAGAGAGACACACACACACACACACACACACACACACGGAGAGAGAGAGACACACACGGACAGAGAGAGAGACACACACACACACACACACAGAGACACACAGACGGAGAGAGAGAGAGACACACGGAGAGTGACGCAGACACACACACGGAGAGAGCGAGAGACACACACATAGAGAGACACAGACACACATACGGAGAGAGAGAGAGACACACACACACGAGAGAGAGAGACACGGAGAGAGACGCAGACACACACACGGAGAGAGAGAGAGACACACACATAGAGAGACACAGACACACATACGGAGAGAGAGAGAGACACACACACACGAGAGAGAGAGACACGGAGAGAGACGCAGACACACACACGGAGAGAGCGAGAGACACACACATAGAGAGACACAGACACACATACGGAGAGAGAGAGAGAGAGAGAGACACACACACGAGAGAGAGAGACACACACGGAGAGAGAGACACACACACATACGGAGAGAGAGAGACACACACACACACACTGAGAGACACACACACACGGAGAGAGCGAGACACACACACACACACACAGACACACAGACACACACACACGGAGAGAGAGAGACACACACACGGAGAGAGCGAGAGACACACACATAGAGAGACACAGACACACATACGGAGAGAGAGAGAGAGAGACACACACACACGAGAGAGAGAGACACGGAGAGAGACGCAGACACACACACGGAGATAGCGAGAGACACACACATAGAGAGACACAGACACACACACGGAGAGAGAGAGAGACACACACATAGAGAGACACACATACGGAGAGAGAGAGAGAGACACACACACGAGAGAGAGAGACACACACGGAGAGAGACACACACACACATACGGAGAGAGAGAGACACACACACACACACTGAGAGACACACACACACACGGAGAGAGCGAGACACACACGGAGAGAGACACAGACACACATACGGAGAGAGAGAGACACACACACACACACTGAGAGACACACACACACACACCCACTGAGAGACACACACACACACGGAGAGAGCGAGACACACACACAGACACACAGACACACACACACGGAGAGAGAGAGAGACACACACGGAGAGAGACACAGACACACATACGGAGAGAGAGAGACACACACACACACACTGAGAGACACACACACACACACGGAGAGAGCGAGACACACACACACACACAGAGACACACACACACACACACACACACACACAGACACACACACACACACACAGAGACACACACACACACACACACAGAGACACACACAGAGACACACACGGAGAGAGACAGAGCGACAGCGACACACACAGACACACAGACTCTCTCCCACCTCCAGATGTGAAAAGTAATAAATTACAACTACAGAAAATTCCTCTCTGTAATGCTGCTTTTCTTTTCTCCCCCCCCCCCCAGTTATACTTGGCCAATCACCCCCCGCTCTTCCAGCCGTCCCGGTCTCTGCTCCACCCCCTCTGCTGATCCGGGGAGGGCTGCACACTACCACATGCCTCCTCCCATACATGTGGAGTCGCCAGCCGCTTCCTTTCACCTGACAGTGAGGAGTTTCACCAGGGGGATGTAGAGCGTGGGAGGAGCACGCTATTCCCCCCAGTCCCCCCCCCCCAAACAGGCACCCCGACCGGCCAGAGGAGGCGCTAGTGCAGCGACCAGGACACATACCCACATCTGGCTTCCAACCTGCAGACACGGCCAATTCTGTCTGTAAGGAAGGACCCCAGACCAAGTCGGAGGTAACGCGGGGATTCGAACCAGCGATTCCCGTGTTGGTAGGCAGCGGAATAGACCGCTACACTACCACGTTTGCAACCAAGCTAACTGTGCCAACTTCACTGTGTGCGTACGGTAAGCGAACATTTTTTTCCTAGGATGAATCCGGAAAGTGGGCTGACAGGCAGATCCGGCCAATCCTAGCGCCTGAGGGCGGGAACTTTCCGGATTCATCCGAGGAAAAAAATACTGGCTTCCCGGACACCAGGAATCAACACATGTGCTGCTGCTCAAGTAAATGATCACTAAAGCATCAGTACTTTGAGGAAGTAGGAACTTTCAGTACTCTTTGCCGGCTTTGCCGGCTTCATGTAGTCGGTGTTAAATGGCCGTAAGCTTGAGTCCAGTAACGTAACGATTCACGTGTTGCTTCTCATTTCGAAACCTGATTCAGTGACGGCCGCCTCGAGTTTCCCCACGTTTCTGCGATTCACAGCCCTCTAATAGGAAACAACAAGCCCGTGTCTGAACCGAGTCCTCAGCTACCTCTCAGCTGCCCTTCAGCAAGGCACTTGGCTTGTAGATGCTGCACAGCTGGGGAGGGAACAACGGCTGAAGACTGGTTGTGCAGCTGCTGGCTGTAAGTGTGTGTGACTGCCTGGATCTGAAGCGGTGTGGCGCTGAGGTGTGTTGGCCCAGCAAAACCCGCCGTCGGGGTGTGAGGATTATGTAAGAACAGAGATGGTTTATCACTGTGTACATCAGTCCATCTGGACAGCATATTTATACCTATCGTCATCATCATTGTAGTCCTTTGACCGCAGCCGAGCAGATCTGGCTATTTAGCCAAAGGCTAAGGGCGGGGCAAACCCTGACAGAAGACCTCCGGGGGGAGTAGACCAATTACTGCGGCCCACTTGAGCGTGGACATGTCCTGGTAGTTGAATCAAGGTTACCCCACTTATGGGTTACATAACAAAACAAACTACTACTACCTCGTAGACGCCCTGGGAGGGGTAAAGGCTATGGGACAGAAACTGGGCACCGAAAGAGTTGCGACCTCGGTCTCCCATCGGCAAACGACAAGCAGGTTATACCTTTACATGTCGCAGTTCATCGTTTACATGCGGCGTCGCCAGCCGCTTCGTTTCACCTGACAGTGAGGAGTTTCGCCGGGGGGACGTAGCGCGTGGGAGGATCCCGCTATGCCCCAGTTCCCCCCCCCCCCCCCCGGAACAGGCGCCCTGACCAGGACACATACTCACATCTGGCTTCCCGTCCGCAGACACGGCCACTTGTGTCTGTAGGGACGCCCGACCAAGCCGGAGGTAACCCGGGGATTCGAACCGGCGATCCCGGAATTGACCACTACGGTACCCGGATGCCCTATACTTGTTTTATCTCTGGGTACGTAGGAATACTAGAAGTGTAAGAACTTGTGCAGGCTGTGTATTCCTTGTACATGGTTCATGGTTTGTGTTATTTGATATTTGTGTTGTAGCTACACACTTGAACTCGCCTCTTATGCTGCTCTGACGTCTGGGGATACTGGCTCTGATGAAGTCTTGTAATTCTCTCTCTCGCTCCCGCTCTCACTTTCTTCAACGCTTTAATTAATTTCCGGTGCTTTCCTTGTACCGCGTTAAAAGTACTGTCATACTGTGGCTGAACCCACATGTTCCCATGGCGACGCAGGCCCTTTGCACATTGTGAGTCCGTAGGCCTTCAGGCATGTTCTATTTAATCCAGTAAAGATCCGTCTGCCTTGACAACACGGTCCTCTATAAAGGGGGGTCTATTAGATTAAAGTAAATGAAGGCCGCCTCTTTTACTGAGAACCATAAGCCTCTGTGCATCACAGCCAGGGTGAAGAAACTCTCGGATCTGATGTGTTTGGGTTCACGTGGACTCCAGCTGGGCTGGATTCGCCCAACAGAAGGATATAACAAAGCGTTTTACATTTGCAGAGGAGCAGCTAAATGCAGAAATGGTGAAAAAGGAGTGTGAAGAGGAAGCAACGTGTCCAACAAGCAGATATGTAAGACCAGGTTTAAGACCAGACATGTAAGACCAGGTTTAAGACCAGATATGTAAGACCAGGTTTAAGACCAGGTTTAAGACCAGATATGTAGGACCAGGTTTAAGACCAGCTATGTAAGACCAGGTTTAAGACCAGGTTTAAGACCAGATATGTAAGACCATGTTTAAGACCAGATATGTAAGACCAGATTTAAGACCAGGTTTAAGACCAGATATGTAAGACCAGGTTTAAGACCAGATATGTAAGACCAGGTTAAGACCAGATATGTAAGACCAGGTTTAAGACCAGATATGTAAGACCAGGTTTAAGACCAGATATGTAAGACCAGGTTTAAGACCAGATATGTAAGACCAGGTTTAAGACCAGATATGTAAGATCAGGTTTAAGACCAGATATGTAAGACCAGGTTAAGACCAGATATGTAAGACCAGGTTTAAGACCAGATATGTAAGATCAGGTTTAAGACCAGATATGTAAGACCAGATATGTAGGACCAGGTTTAAGACCAGATATGTAAGACCAGGTTTAAGACCAGATATGTAAGATCAGGTTTAAGACCAGATATGTAAGATCAGGTTTAAGACCAGATATGTAAGACCAGGTTTAAGACCAGATATGTAAGATCAGGTTTAAGACCAGATATGTAAGATCAGGTTTAAGACCAGATATGTAAGACCAGGTTTAAGACCAGATATGTAAGACCAGGTTTAAGACCAGATATGTAAGACCAGATATGTAGGACCAGGTTTAAGACCAGATATGTAAGACCAGGTTTAAGACCAGATATGTAAGACCAGGTTTAAGACCAGACATGTAAGATCAGGTTTAAGACCAGATATGTAAGACCAGGTTTAAGACCAGGTTTAAGACCAGATATGTAGGACCAGGTTTAAGACCAGCTATGTAAGACCAGGTTTAAGACCAGGTTTAAGACCAGATATGTAAGACCAGGTTTAAGACCAGATATGTAAGACCAGATTTAAGACCAGGTTTAAGACCAGATATGTAAGACCAGGTTTAAGACCAGATATGTAAGACCAGGTTAAGACCAGATATGTAAGACCAGGTTTAAGACCAGATATGTAAGACCAAGCTTAAGACCAGATATGTAAGACCAGGTTTAAGACCAGATATGTAAGACCAGGTTTAAGACCAGATATGTAAGATCAGGTTTAAGACCAGATATGTAAGACCAGGTTAAGACCAGATATGTAAGACCAGGTTTAAGACCAGATATGTAAGACCAAGCTTAAGACCAGATATGTAAGACCAGGTTTAAGACCAGATATGTAAGACCAGGTTTAAGACCAGATATGTAAGACCAGGTTTAAGACCAGATATGTAAGACCAGGCTTAAGACCAGATATGTAAGATCAGGTTTAAGACCAGATATGTAAGACCAGGCTTAAGACCAGATATGTAAGATCAGGTTTAAGACCAGATATGTAAGACCAGGTGTAAGACCAGATATGTAAGACCAGGTTTAAGACCAGATATGTAAGATCAGGTTTAAGACCAGATATGTAAGACCAGGTTTAAGACCAGATATGTAAGACCAAGCTTAAGACCAGATATGTAAGACCAGGTTTAAGACCAGATATGTAAGACCAGGTTTAAGACCAGATATGTAAGATCAGGTTTAAGACCAGATATGTAAGACCAGGCTTAAGACCAGATATGTAAGACCAGGTTTAAGACCAGATATGTAAGACCAGGCTTAAGACCAGATATGTAAGACCAGGTTTAAGACCAGATATGTAAGACCAGATTTAAGACCAGGTTTAAGACCAGATATGTAAGATCAGGTTTAAGACCAGATATGTAAGACCAGGTTTAACACCAGATATGTAAGACCAGGTTTAAGACCAGATATGTAAGACCAGGTTTAAGACCAGATATGTAAGATCAGGTTTAAGACCAGATATGTAAGACCAGGTTAAGACCAGATATGTAAGACCAGGTTTAAGACCAGATATGTAAGACCAAGCTTAAGACCAGATATGTAAGACCAGGTTTAAGACCAGATATGTAAGACCAGGTTTAAGACCAGATATGTAAGACCAGGTTTAAGACCAGATATGTAAGACCAGGTTTAAGACCAGATATGTAAGACCAGGTTTAAGACCAGATATGTAAGATCAGGTTTAAGACCAGATATGTAAGACCAGGCTTAAGACCAGATATGTAAGACCAGGTTTAACACCAGATATGTAAGACCAGGCTTAAGACCAGATATGTAAGACCAGGTTTAAGACCAGATATGTAAGACCAGGTTTAAGACCAGATATGTAAGATCAGGTTTAAGACCAGATATGTAAGACCAGGTTAAGACCAGATATGTAAGACCAGGTTTAAGACCAGATATGTAAGACCAAGCTTAAGACCAGATATGTAAGACCAGGTTTAAGACCAGATATGTAAGACCAGGTTTAAGACCAGATATGTAAGACCAGGTTTAAGACCAGATATGTAAGACCAGGTTTAAGACCAGATATGTAAGATCAGGTTTAAGACCAGATATGTAAGACCAGGCTTAAGACCAGATATGTAAGACCAGGTTTAAGACCAGGTTTAAGACCAGATATGTAAGACCAGGTTTAAGACCAGATATGTAAGACCAGGTTTAAGACCAGATATGTAAGACCAGATTTAAGACCAGGTTTAAGACCAGATATGTAAGACCAGGTTTAAGACCAGATATGTAAGACCAGGTTTAAGACCAGATATGTAAGACCAGGTTTAAGACCAGATATGTAAGACCAGGCTTAAGACCAGATATGTAAGATCAGGTTTAAGACCAGATATGTAAGACCAGGCTTAAGACCAGATATGTAAGATCAGGTTTAAGACCAGATATGTAAGACCAGGTGTAAGACCAGATATGTAAGACCAGGTTTAAGACCAGATATGTAAGATCAGGTTTAAGACCAGATATGTAAGACCAGGTTTAAGACCAGATATGTAAGACCAAGCTTAAGACCAGATATGTAAGACCAGGTTTAAGACCAGATATGTAAGACCAGGTTTAAGACCAGATATGTAAGATCAGGTTTAAGACCAGATATGTAAGACCAGGCTTAAGACCAGATATGTAAGACCAGGTTTAAGACCAGATATGTAAGACCAGGCTTAAGACCAGATATGTAAGACCAGGTTTAAGACCAGATATGTAAGACCAGATTTAAGACCAGGTTTAAGACCAGATATGTAAGATCAGGTTTAAGACCAGATATGTAAGACCAGGTTTAACACCAGATATGTAAGACCAGGTTTAAGACCAGATATGTAAGACCAGGTTTAAGACCAGATATGTAAGATCAGGTTTAAGACCAGATATGTAAGACCAGGTTAAGACCAGATATGTAAGACCAGGTTTAAGACCAGATATGTAAGACCAAGCTTAAGACCAGATATGTAAGACCAGGTTTAAGACCAGATATGTAAGACCAGGTTTAAGACCAGATATGTAAGACCAGGTTTAAGACCAGATATGTAAGACCAGGTTTAAGACCAGATATGTAAGACCAGGTTTAAGACCAGATATGTAAGATCAGGTTTAAGACCAGATATGTAAGACCAGGCTTAAGACCAGATATGTAAGACCAGGTTTAACACCAGATATGTAAGACCAGGCTTAAGACCAGATATGTAAGACCAGGTTTAAGACCAGATATGTAAGACCAGGTTTAAGACCAGATATGTAAGATCAGGTTTAAGACCAGATATGTAAGACCAGGTTAAGACCAGATATGTAAGACCAGGTTTAAGACCAGATATGTAAGACCAAGCTTAAGACCAGATATGTAAGACCAGGTTTAAGACCAGATATGTAAGACCAGGTTTAAGACCAGATATGTAAGACCAGGTTTAAGACCAGATATGTAAGACCAGGTTTAAGACCAGATATGTAAGATCAGGTTTAAGACCAGATATGTAAGACCAGGCTTAAGACCAGATATGTAAGACCAGGTTTAAGACCAGGTTTAAGACCAGATATGTAAGACCAGGTTTAAGACCAGATATGTAAGACCAGGTTTAAGACCAGATATGTAAGACCAGATTTAAGACCAGGTTTAAGACCAGATATGTAAGACCAGGTTTAAGACCAGATATGTAAGACCAGGTTTAAGACCAGATACGTAAGACCAGGTTTATAAAAGACCTTTACAATGCTAACATGCGGCAACATCGATAAGTAAACCTTGAGTTCAACCGACATTTTTATTTTTGTTTTGTTTGAAGATGAAGAACTTCCTGCTTCCGGTGTGGGAAGATGGCGGCGTGAATACACGTTTGCGGCGCCTTCCCCAGTACCGTCCCTGCAGTGTCTTTGTCCACATCTAAGTTTTGTCTTTGTTTGATGGCTGGGAGAGCTGGCGCTGGATTGGCTGGGAGAGTTTAGTCTGCGCATCCTGTAGGCCCAGGGACCACGGCCCTGCCTGGAGCTGCAACCGAGGAGCAAACACTGAGGGGGGGGGGGGTCTGACAGGATGCGAAGCGGGGCAGGCTAAGCTAACTGCTAGCCCATGCAGACCGGCAGTTCCGATAACGCTGAGGGCGGTCTGGCCTCGTTGACTGCGGTGTTTTTGGTGTCGTCGTGTGGAGTGCGAGGAGGTGTGTCGAGGGTGTCTGGCTGGGAGAGCTGGTGTTGGATCGGCTGGGGGAGCCCGGTCTGCTGCGTCCGGTGGGCTTCAAGGACCACAGCTCCTGCCTGGAGCTGTGCCCGGGGAAGAAGCACCGAGGGTGGTCTCCCAGGACACGGAAGTAGGGCAGGCTAAGCTAACTGCTAGCCCATGAGGACCGACCGTTACGACAGTCATCCTGGCTGTGATTTTCTTTTTTTCTTAGTGTGGATATGTGTGTTCATTTGGATATGTGTGTTCGTTTGGATATGTGTGTTAGTTTGGATATGTGTGTTAGTTTGGATATGTGTGTTCGTTTGGATATGTGTGTTAGTTTGGATATGTGTGTTAGTTAGGATATGTATGTTAGTGTGGATATATGTGTTAGTTTGGATATGTGTGTTAGTGTGGATATGTGTGTTAGTTAGGATATGTGTGTTAGTTTGGATATGTGTGTTAGTGAGGATATGTGTGTTAGTGTGGATATGTGTGTTCATTTGGATATGTGTTCGTTTGGATATGTGTGTTCGTTTGGATATATGTGTTAGTTTGGATATGTGTGTTAGTGTGGATATGTGTGTTAGTTTGGATATGTGTGTTAGTGTGGATATGTGTGTTAGTTTGGATATGTGTTCGTTTGGATATGTGTGTTCGTTTGGATATATGTGTTAGTTTGGATATGTGTGTTAGTGTGGATATGTGTGTTAGTTTGGATATGTGTGTTAGTGTGGATATGTGTGTTAGTGTGGATATGTGTGTTAGTTTGGATATGTGTGTTAGTGTGGATATGTGTGTTAGTTTAGATATGTGTGTTAGGATATGTGTGTTAGTGTGGATATATGTGTTAGTTTGGATACGTGTGTTAGTGTGGATATGTGTGTTAGTTTGGATATGTGTGTTAGTTTGGATATGTGTGTTCGTTTGGATATGTGTGTTCGTTAGGATATGTGTGTTAGTGTGGATATGTGTGTTAGTTTAGATATGTGTGTTAGGATATGTGTGTTAGTTTGGATATGTGTGTTAGTGTGGATATGTGTGTTCGTTTGGATATGTGTGTTAGTGTGGATATGTGTGTTCGTTTGGATATGTGTGTTCGTTTGGATATGTGTGTTAGGATATGTGTGTTAGTTTGGATATGTGTGTTCGTTTGGACATGTGTGTTCTTGTAGTGCTGGGGTGTGTGTTTGTGTCTTGGTGTTGCACTGCCGAGGGCTGGGGGAAACAGTAGTTCATTTCATTTCACGTACTTCTGTACGTGAAATGAAATGACAAATAAAGTGCTGCTGATTCCTCATGCACAACAACAGGGCCGCCTGCTGTATTTCGAATGGCCTGGGTCGCACAAACACTCCTGCGTCACGCAAAAATGGGCGGTCACAACGATAAAACATTGATGGGACATGAGGCGGAGAGAGGGGAGTGTGTCAAGACGGCCTTGGAAGCCTGTAAACAGCAAATCCGGTCACGGCAGAAAGGACGACGAGGCTGGATGTCAAATAATTAACCCCCGCCGGAGCCTGGCGTGGTTTGGTTCAGTGGGCGGGAGCTAACGTGCTGCCCCCCCGCCAGCTCCCCCTAGGACGCAGGCAGTTTGCTCATCCTCCGCCGTCCGTCTCGGGAAGCGGGGCGTCCTGATCCGCCGTGGGGTATCTGCGGAAAGAGGGTTAGCGACCCCCAGCAGTCACCGGGGGCCCTGGATGTCTCCAAAGATAGTGGAGCAGCGTTTCAATTCTGAGGGGTCACGTCTCTCTGCCGGCCGATCTGTCTTGGGGCTCTTTGGCTCCCCCCCTTGGTCGTTCCTTTTGCCCGTCTTTGCCTCTTTTTTCGCTCTTTCTCACTTTGTCTTTCCTCTTAACCCCACCCCACCCCCGCCCTGCCCCCTCTGTACCTCAAAATCAGGTCATACAGATACAGGAACATGCACGGAGGCCGGCTGTAGCACAATCTGCAGATCAGCCTGTCGCGAGAGATGAATGGCTTAATTAAGTTTCGACCGGCTATGTGTTGAAGTGAGACTCGTGGGCTGGCTGCGTGGGGGTTTGGGGTGGTGGGGTGGTGGGGGGGGGTGCCTTTTCTGCACTTTATTTATGTCCATTTAGTCCATCAGCTATTTTTACCCATCTCTGATAACATCTTTGTGTGCGTAAATGTGTTTCCAGGCGCTGAGAACAAAACCCAGAGAGAGAGAGAGAGAGAGAGAGAGAGAATGATACAGAGAGAGAGAGAGAGAGAGAGAGAGAGAGAGAGAGAATGATACAGAGAGAGAGAGAGAGAGAGAGAATGATACAGAGAGAGAGAGAGAGAGAGAGAATGATACAGAGAGAGAGAGAGAGAGAAAGAGAGAATGATACAGAGAGAGAGAGAGAGAATGATACAGAGAGAGAGAGAGAGAGAGAGAGAGAGAGAGAGAAAAAGAGAGAATGATACAGAGAGAGAGAGAGAGAATGATACAGAGAGAGAGAGAGAGAGAGAGAGAGAGAGAGAGAGAGAGAGAGAGAATGATACAGAGGGAGAGAATGATACAGAGAGAGAGAGAGAGAGAATGATACAGAGGGAGAGAATAGAGAGAATGATACAGAGAGAGAGCGAGAGAGAGAGAGAGAGAGAGAGAGAGACAGAGAATGATACAGAGAGAGAGAGCGAGAGAGAGAGAGAGAGAGAGAGAGAGAGAGAGAGAGAGAGACAGAGAATGATACAGAGAGAGAGAGAGAGAGAGAGAGAGAATGATACAGAGAGAGAGAGAATGAGAGAGAAGTGAAGAATGTGATGAACGAGTGCATCTACAGGTGTAATCTCATCCTTTGATTATTTTGACTGATTGCGTTTTCCTGATTTGGGGGTCCCCCCCCCCGGGCGAACCGGCGACCCGCCGTCTTTAACTGGATGCTGCACTGGGTTGCGTAATTTCCAGCCAGACCATAGAAGGCTTCTCTTTGGCTGACGACCCTTCCAGCTCCAAATGTGTCAGCGGTTTCCAGAAATTGGCTGTCAAGCCCACTTAAACCCCCCCCCCACCACCACCACCACCATTCTGTACATAGCGGAGGTTTATCAGAAAGACATTTACCAAATGCCGCGGCGTGTTGATGACTGTCACTGGTGTTGAGCGAAGGCCGGCGTCACGTTAGCGGCCGGCTTAGGTTTGGGTGCTTAAGGGAAATCAGGTGGGGGGGGGGGGAGTGGGGATGTTGCTGGGGTTAATCACCCAGGCGACTCCAACCCCACTTCCACTTCTTCTTTGATTTTATTTATTTTTGCCCTTAGAAAAAGCCTGAAAGGAATGTCATAACAGGCCTAACATGCCATTTCTGTCGAGACCACTTCTGCTCTCCAGTTTGTTGACAAAAGAGACTTTTAACAAATTCTGCTCGAGCATCTTGTCCATTTGGCCTCTTGAGACAAGTGAGAACAGCTGGCCAACATGATGAGGTCTCCACGACTTGGACAAAGTGACTTATTAGGATTCTTTCTTTTTTCTGATTTTCTTTTCTTTTAGATTGCCCCCCCCCCTTTTTCTCCCCAATTGTACTTGGCCAACTACCCCACTCTTCCGAGCCGGTCGCTGCTCCACCCCCCTCTGCTGATCCGGGGAGGGCTGCAGACTACCACACGCCTCCCCCCATACATGTGGGGTCGCCAGCCGCTTCTTTACACCTGACAGTGAGGAGTTTCACCAGGGGGACCCGACCAGAGGAGGCGCTAGTGCAGCGACCAGGACACATACCCACATCCGGCTTCCCACCCGCAGACACGGCCAGTTGTGTCTGCGTTGTTTGTTGTTTGTTGTTCGTCCGTCGCAGCGACGAGAACCATCCAGTCATCCTGTGATGGATGACTGGTGATTTGCGCCATGATTAAAGTGAGGAAGAGTTGCGCATCATCAACCGCGCTCTGTCGTCCGAGGCCACCTACTACCGGTGGCAAGACTAAGCGAGACAACCGGCAATGGAGGCGGATGCAGATTTTTCCTCAGGGTTTCTTCCCGTAGACGAGGTTTTAAATCAGTTTCCCCTCTCCTAGATGAAGTGCCTGACAAGCCCCATATTGATTCAGTCCTAAAGAAAATAAATTGCAGCCTGGAAAATCTCCTACGTATAAAGCGAGAGCTTGTGTTTGTATGTTCGCTTAAAACTCCAGAAATACTCATCGTAGAACAAAAAGAACGGTAGCTCTAGAATCAGCACTTTCCAGGGCTTGCACGGTTCGAAAATGTTTCAAAAGCCCCAAGTTAAAAAATTGGATTTATTTGCGAAACTGAGTTTATTTTGCTCACTCCGGTTGCGCTTCTGTCCCCTTACGGCGTTCCCATCCATCATCTCGCAGTGCCGCCGAGTGGCGATGGAGGGTCCACGAACAAAACATCTCCCCCATTACTCATGGAAATACGACTGGGGCGTTATGACTGAACTTGGCCTAAGCGGCTTTTGAAATTTTCCACCTGGAGAAGCAAGCCAAAAAAACCCCCCAAAAAACTGTGACCTCCAGATGGACCACATACAACGTAAAGAAAAGAAAATGAAATTGAAATTCTGGAGTATAATTTGGTGGCTTTGTAAAATGACACTTCTTACACTGTGAGATGGCAGTTGGTGATGGGGGACATTGGATTGTTGACGTTTACCGTAAACCAAACCAGACTTTTAAAACGACTGGAGTAGATCTTTGCGCTCCACGTTTCCCACAAGGCCAGTTGTGTGTAGCCGCCTCCAGGACTGGTGGTACAGAAGAGCTTTCTATCCTAGTGCCAAATAGTGAGACACGCAGTGTGGTTCACTCTGAGGCGCGGGAGCGCTGAGCGTTACCACACACATTGGCAAACGAGCTTGATGAACGGATTGAAAATGACGACGTTTGATGTCTGTGAATGTCCTCATTCATCCAGGTCATAGTTACCCAAAGGAACTGAGTCAAGTGCAGCTGGACTTGGTGACAGTATATCCGGATATGTAACCAAGTCCAGTTGCACTTGATTCAGTTCCTTTGGATATGACATTTGATCATTTCTGTTAATAACATTCGTTTATTTGACATTTGTTTATCACCTGTATCGTATTTGAGTTTAAATACTTGGGGTCAACTGTCCAAAGTAACGGGGAGTGCAGGAGAGAGGTGAAGAAGAGAGTGCAGGCAGGGTGGAGTGGGTGGAGAAGAGAGTGCAGGCAGGGTGGAGTGGGTGGAGAAGAGAGTGCAGGCAGGGTGGAGTGGGTGGAGAAGTGTGTCAGGAGTGATGTGTGACAGAAGGGTATCAGCAAGAGTTAAAGGGAAGGTTTACAAGATGGTTGTGAGACCAGCTATGTTATATGGTTTGGAGACAGTGGCACTGATGAAAAGACAGGAGGAGGAGGTGGAGGTGGCAGAGATGAAGATGATAAGATTTTCATTGGGAGTGATGAAGGAGGACAGGATTAGGAAGGAGTATATTAGAGGGACAGCTCAGGTTGGACGGTTTGGAGACAAAGCAAGAGAGACAAGATGGAGATGGTTTGGACATGTGTGGAGGAGAGATGTTGGGTATATTGGGAGAAGGAGGCTGAATATGGAGCTGCCAGGGAAGAGGAGAAGACGAAGGCCAAAGAGGAGGTTTATGGATGTGGTGAGGGAGGACATGCAGGTGGGTGGTGTGACAGAGGAAGATGCAGAGGACAGGAAGAGACGGAGACGGATGATCCGCTGTGGCGCCCCCTAACAGGAGCAGCCAGAAGTAGTAGTAGTTTATCACGTGTATCGTATCGTGAACGATCCTATAATTCATCATCGATTATATCGTAAAGAGCAGATGGTGTACAGTTTCCCCGGGCAACGCCGGGTACCTCTACTAGTACCATACCAGTCTATTACCGGCTTCACTCTTCAGGTCAGCAAAATAATTGTTTCACGGTTGATATTACCAAGACTAGATGATGCAGATGTTGTCTGTCAGAACAAATCAGAAACAATTCTCAAAAAAAACAACAAAGCAAAACACTCAGTGAGGTTTATAACAGTCTCTGCGGATTTGTTTTGAGTGTCCTTCCAGAACCCATCACTGTTTTATGTTTAACGCCCCAATCTAGGACACATTTTCATTGGCTGCAGTGTATTTTTAAATGCATTTTCTTCAACTATCCTTCTTACTCAAAACAACTTTTAATTCCATGTAGGTCATCGTATAGTCTAAAGCGGTGTTTCTCAACCGGGGGTCCGCGGACCCCGAGTGGTCCGGGGGTGTAATTGCAAGGGGTCCGTGAAAATGAAATGTCTTTAAAAAAAAGATCCTATGACATTTATAGAAATAGGATTATTTTACTCAAATGTGACTGAGACCTTTATCTACCTAAACTATAAAGGGTAACAGGACTTTTTTCTCTAATTTGCATTGTTAAAAGTTACTGCATACATATTCTGTTTTGTTACATATATCTGAAAGTTACTGAATACATATTCTGTTTTGTTACATATATCTGAAAGTTACTGAATACATATTCTGTTTTGTTACATATATCTGAAAGTTACTGAATACATATTCTGTTTTGTTACATATATCTGAAAGTTACTGAATACATATTCTGTTTTGTTACATATATCTGAAAGTTACTGCATAAGAATTCTGTTTTGTTAACTATATCTAAGTTACAACTGAAAGCTCTTTATTTTTGCCCCAAAGAGTGAATAAATGCTATAATACAATTTAAAATGCAGTTTCTACTGTTTCTATCAAATTGCAACCCCCTCCCCCAAGATCAGGTGGGGGGGTCCTCAGGGTAGATCAAAAATACGCAGGGGGTCCAGGACCCCAAAAAGGTTGAGAACCACTGGCATACCGAGCATCCTTTTGTTCTTCCTTCCTCGAACAGCTAAAGAAAGTGGGGGGGGCGTGTCTTTAAATTTAAAGTTCCGTCTGATTGGAACAACCTGCCCTATTCAATTAGATCAACTTACTTCCTTTCATCACTTTAAAGCATCTCCAAACAACTTGCTCTTGCTTCTGAAAATACTCAAGGTATGGAAATAATGTATCTGTGATGTGTAGGTGCATATTAATGTATGTATATGGGTTTGTATGGATGTGTGTACATCTACTGTATGTATTTTGGCGTTTTAGGGGAAGCAGTGGGTGTGGGAGTGGCTAGCCCCAGGGAGAGCTTTTGTCTCTGTGTGTGTGTGTGTGTAGTTGTGTTGTTTGTTTTACGCACTGTATTCTCCGTATATTTGTGTGAAGGAAACACTTGAAAACCAGATGGTTCATCTCAACTCGAGGGGTTTATCCTTCTTAATGTAAGTGCACTGCAGACAGATCATCAAGCGACTGTGAGTCGGAGAACCAAAATGCAAGAGGGATTTATATTGACCGATATCAGCACAACAGATCTGTTATCGTCGTGAGAGCATAACGTGTTGGGTGCAGGTAGAAGGAAGGCTCAGCGGTAGACGCCAGCAATAATGGGCAGGTATGGGTACGATGACTAAACTCCGTAATGTGCATCTCGTCTGCGTCCTCGGTGCCAAAGGTTCGGCGCTGGGGGCAGAAGAAGAGTCTGGCGACAAGCGTGGCTGTTCGTACGTCTCGTGGGCCGCAGAGGGGAAGACGGGTGATTAGCCTGATGCGAGTTAACAGACACGAGCGCTGCAGTCATTTCCTGCAACGATAGCCAGGTTGCGCAGCCGGGTCCCACAGGAGTTAGGCAGGACACACGCGGTCCTGGACAGCCGAGCCGCACACCGAGACGGGCCTCCCCTAGCTGGGCCGTTCTTCCCCCGTGACTGCCGGCGGAGAAAACCACAACACGTCATTTGGTGTGGGCTGAGGAGGCCGTCTCATCGTACGAGCCGTGGCCAGATGATCGCAGAGGGATGAGTCCCGGACTCGGATGCCCCTGGTTTTTTGGAAGACCTCCGGTTTGGACCACACACCGCAGCACGAGTGAGATCCGGATAAATCAGAACCGCCGTCGATCGAGTAGGGGGTTGCCATTTTAGTTGCCAAGTTTTCCACTTTCCAGTACAGGCTGGCATTTGAACCGGTGAACTTTTGGCCACAGAGTCACTTCCGCTCCGCCCCCCCCCCCCGGATTCCCCGATGTGTTGCTCTCCCGTTAGAAGTGCAAATGGAGAGATTCAAGGGAAGCAGGGGAGGGAGACGGATGATGTGTTGCTCATTCGAGGTCTTTACTCTCTCTCTCTCCCCCACTCTCAAGATGTGAGAGACCGGAAGCTGAGGCTAACCAGACCCGGGCCACCACAGCCCACCAGCCCCGCTGGCTAATGGCTTGTCTGGTAATCACCAGGAGGAATGCAGCCCCGCCCCCCCTCAGGGAAGCTGGTAACTCTCTCTCTGTGTGTGTGTGTGTGTGTGTGTGTGTGTGTGTGTGTGTGTGTGTGTGTGTGAGAGAGAGGTGTGTGTGTGTGTGTGAGAGAGGTGTGTGTGTGTGTGTGTGTGTGTGTGTGTGTGTGTGTGTGTGTGTGTGCGTGTGTGTGTGTGTGCGTGTGTGTGTGTGTGTGTGTCCGGCGGCCTGTCCGGGGTGTCTCCCTGCCTGCCGCCCGGTGGCTGCTGGGATGAATTCCAACATCCCCGCCACCCTGACAGCAGGATGGGCGGCTCGGCTAATGGCTGGATGGGTTAACACAAATATATGGGGTTGGCACGGTAACTTGATGTTCCATTAGTGTGTTATGACGACTGACAAGACGGCAAACTGCTCTCGTTCGTTCCAGAGACGAAAGTACAACGGGAACAAAATCTGCCTCCAAAATGAATTTCGACCTCTTGAAGAAACGCTTTCGTGTTGGGTTTTCTCAGGGACGGCGGTCGTGGGCTCGGCGCAGCGTCCTGTCGGCGCCTTGCCGTGAGCAGAACCTCCGCACAGTCTCGCATCCTGGATCGTCTCGTTAAGACCGGTATGATGATCCGCTGTGTTGTGCACAGCGAGGGCAGAGTGGAGGCTTTGTCCACAAGGCCGGTAAAACACCAGGTACGTCTCGAACCCAAACACAGGACTTCAGACCCAACCCGGTCTCAGGCCAACGTGCACCTGCCCAGGGGTGTAAAACACCTTCGTCTGACTATAGTCAGAGCTAATGCTGACTCGTTTACTTCCCAAGTTTACTCCCAAATGCATTTCCGGATGGGCCGAGATGGATTTTGATCACTTCCGAAGCTGCTTGAAGAAACTGCCAGCAGTCGTTAGCGTAGCATGAGCCGCATTTGCTCTCGTTGCCTGTTGGCCAAAGAACATTGACTATAGATTAGATCTTTTACATATTCATTCATTATCCAAATCGCTTATCCTTACTCGGGGTCGCGGGGTCGCGGGAGCCTATCCCAGGAGTCACTGGACGGCACATTCCCAGCTAGGGATGATTTTAGTACGGCCGGTTCACCTGACCTACAGGTCTCTGGACTGTGGGAGGAAACCCACGCAGACACGGGGAGAACATGCAAACTCCACACAGAGGACGACCCGGGACGACCCCCAAGGTTGGACTACCCCGGGGCTCGAACCCAGGACCTTCTTGCTGTGAGGCGACCGCGCGAACCACCGCGCCACCGATTTACATATTAACATATCAGCTATCGAGATCATTTAGAAAGAAAATACACACACAAAAGGAAATGATGGGACCTCTTCAAGAACAGCCAACGACTAATCCAGTGACATGCGTACGATATTTACAATCGGTTAACTTCATTAAAAAGGAAAAATAAGTGCCAGATTAGGCGAAAGCGTATTCTGGTAACCCAGCGGCATGACCTGCGCTGCGGTTATTGGCAAAATAACTCCTCAAATTCATCTTCAAATACCTAACGAAGCCGTCACGTGTCAGTTTTCACGCCCATAACTCAATCTGTGTGTTTTAAAAGCGAAACGATTGGCCAAAAAACAGCATCCGGAAGCCTCCGCTTACTTTTTGCCGCAGAAATAAACGTGTCTGGATTTAGTCTCAGAGCGCCGAAATGCCTCCCAACGCGTTCAGGGGTCTGTGCGGTGGTGTGCCGGGGCCCTTCCTCCCCCTCGCCCTGCCCTGGCACGTGTCACGCTACCGCTAGGCTTTGTTTACACAGACACGTTCTCCACCGCCATATGAGGGCTTCCTGCCGTCAGCGGCTCGATCCGGATGACTTGTCTCGGAGGGAAACTACGGCTCCCCGCTTTGGCCCCTGACGGGCTGTCAGGAGCAGCCAGCGCATCACAATAGAGACGTCTTACATAACCCAGTGACACTTTCGACTCCAGGCTCGGAAAAGTAAGACAACCTGAGAGTGCTCATAGGCCCGCACAGCCCACACACTCACACTTGGCGGTAAGTTGTGCGTCGCTGCAACCTCGTTATCTTCCCGTAGCCTGCTTTATTCTTAGTCACTCGGGTGCACATGTCTCCCCCGTCTCGAGTAAAAGCAGGGGAATTTTTGCATTTGGCATCAGTACGTCTGTGTTTATCCACGACCGGGCGATGGAGATACGAATCCCATTCTCATTTATCCCGGATCACTTGACATCGCAAAGGGGGCATTCCCTGTTAACGAATTAGGCTCCCAAACTAGCTACCCAATGAAACCGACGTGGAGACATTCTCGCTGCATGCCAGCGTGACGCTGAGGGACGATTCACAGCGAGCGCAACCCGAGGCATCGCTAGAAAGGTGAAAATTATGAACGCTGTCACGGGGCCCCCAAACCAAGAGGAGGCCCCTCATAAAAGAGAGGCACCGCTGTAGTAAACGATTGGCATTCGGGGTTTGACAGGGCCGGTTATGACATCTTGTCACAGGTCCAACTGTTTTCTAGCGGCTTTCCCATGTTGCACCCTTGGAGAAGTTAGACTTGTCATACTATAAAGTGCATTTAAAAGATGAGATTGGACAGACTTTAAAGTGAAAATGCTGCTTCACGTTTAATGAAAAAAAAAAACCTTGTTTCATTTTTGTGTTAAAATTTAGCCGCGCTGTTCATTCATTAACGTAGTAAATTGATATTCCCTCTGCTTTTACAATATGAATATAATATGCAAATCAAACGCTTGCAAATGCTTTTCACACAAATTATCACTTTAACCTAATATTGTTCTCAACATGACCGGATAATCCAGCCATGGGGGGCCCCGGGGCAAAAATGTACCATGGACCCCGGCCAACTTGCCCAACTGTCCACTACCTGTGTGTTGTTCATGTACAAAGACTTGATATGGGCCCCTCTTAGGGCCCCTATTGATTTATCTGATGTTGGGTTTCAATCCAGCCTTGGTTCTCAACTATTCTAGTAACATATTACAGTACATGTGTGGGTCGTAAAGTGTGGCTTGCTCTTTTGACTTAAACCAAAAACATAAAAAAGCAACTCGAAGAAAGAAAGTTGAATCAGTTCATCTGGACAAAGCGTTTATTGAGGGAAACGTTTAATCATGTGTCTAAGTGACCTCTTCAGTCTCAACTGAACACACCAGGGAATATACAGTTGTTGTTGTCATGGCAGTATACATACTACCACAGGCTAATGCTAAGCTAGTGCTTGGACGTGTGTGATGCTGTCAGTAAACAACAGAACATGCACCCTGATAGAGTTTTCATCATTGCTGGGGACTTCAACCAAACAAACCTCAGAAATGTTTTTCCCAGATTCTATCAACATGTCAAATGCACAACCATGGGTAAAAACACCTTAGATCATGTCTATACTAGCATAAAGGACGCCCACAGGGCCATACCCCACCCCGACCTTGGACAGTCAGACTACCTCTCTTTGTTTCTTGTCCCAGCATGCAAAGCCCTTGCTATCAGTGCTAAGTCAACCAGCAGGACCGTTAAAGTTTGGCCTGAGGGAGCCACCTCTCCACTCCAGGACTGTTTTTGTGGTATACTGACTACCTGGTCATATTATACTTACCTGCAGTACCACCCCACGCCCTAAGGAGGTACAGTTGACCCCGAGGGTTATCAAGTTGATGAGTTGAGACATACACAGAGTAAGTAGTGATAACTGAAATGACAACATGTGAATCTGTACGCTGTTCCGTGAGACCGATTAAAATCGGTTAACCCGAATCCAGTGAAACTACATCTTTTCATAAAGAACACGTTATCACAGTTTTGAACACACAGAATGGAGTATATTTGCCCATCAGACAGACCTGGAAGGGTACACTTAATCTGTATTGTCCTACATTAACTACTGCACCGACAATGTCTCTGTTAGCAAAAGGATCCGAGAGTTCCCAAATGAGAAACCATGGATGAACAGTGAAGTCAAGCGGCTGCTCAGGGCAAGAGACACGGCTTTAATATCAAGAGACACGCCAGCCTACAGCGTCGCCAGAGCAAACCTTAAGAGAGGTATCAGATCCGCAAAACACAACTACAAACTAGGAGGGCTTCAACAGTGTCTTCAACCCATGGAGGATGTGGCAGGGCATCCAGGCCATCACAGATTATAAAAAAGGTAAATAACACACAGCATACACCAGCCAACAACACTGCCAACCTAGCAGTGGAAGTTAACAACTTCTTTGCTTGGTTTGACAAAGACAGTAACCAACCTCCAGTTGGTTTCAAACTGTTGGAGGACTCACAGACCCTTGTTCTATACACTCTAGAGGTGCGGCGGACCCTCCGCAGCAGCAACACATGGAAAAAAGTGGGGCCTGATGGTGTACAAGGGCGTGTACTCCAGGCCTGTGCTGACCGGCTAGCAGAGGTATTTACACACGTTTTCACCCTCTCTCTATCCTTATGCACAGCCCCCGCATGCCTCAAATCCAGCACCATTGTGCCCATCCCCAACAAAACCTGTGGTAACCAGTCCTAATCACTATCGGCCAGTCTCTCTCACCCGTCATTTCAAAATGCTTTGAACGACTGGTACTCACCCACATCAAAGACACTGTCCCAGCTGATCTAGACCAACGTCAGTTTGCCTACTGGGCAAACCGATCGACTAAGGACGTCATCTGTGTATCTCTAAATATAGCCTTCTCTCACCTGGAAAGACCCAGCACCTACATCAGGATGCTCTTTGTTGATTACAGTTCGGTGTGTAACACCATCATACCAAACAAGCTGGTCAACAAACTCCACAAACTAGGACTAACTCCATATGCAATTGGATGATACTGGACTTCCTCATCAGCCGCTCCCAGACTGTAACACTGAGCAAGCACGCATCCTCCACCCTCATCCTGAGCACCGGTGTCCCCCAGGGTTGTGTTCTTGGCCCTCTCTTTTATGGACACATGACTGCCAACCCATCCACAACTCAAACACTATTAAGTTTTCGGATGATACAACAGTCACCGGGCTCATATCAGACAATGATGAAGCGGCATACAGGGAGGAAGTTCAGAACCTTCCCGAGGAAAATGTGTACATTTAATGTCTCCTCCCAGATGGTGAATCTCTTTCATAGAAGTTTTATTGAAACAATTGTAATTTACTTTATTGTTGCTTGGTTTGGTAATTTGAGTCTTGCTAATAAAAAAAGAGTTTATAGACTCATCAAATGGGCTAGTAAGATTTCAGGGGGAAGTCAAGCCCAGCTTGCCGACCTTTATAAAAGGAAGGTGTTCAGAAAGGCTGCTTCCCATCTGGAGTGCCAAGGTCACCCCCTTCGGCCAGTGTTACCCTCAGGTCATTGGTTGAGGGTGCCCTGTATTAGGACTAAGAGATACAAGGCTTCCTTTGTCCCAACTGCCATTTAATTGTTAAATGGTAGATGGTATTCATCTGTTGTCTACAGATCGCTTGTTTCCATGGTCTGTATATTTGAACTCCTTTGGTTCTCCTTTCATGCTATGTGTTGTTGTTTTTCGTTGTCCATCAGTGATGTGTCAATTCTGCCTTGGTGTTTTGTACGTTTTGTTTGTGTGAGAGTTTTATATGTACTGGCTGCAACTAATTTCCATGTAAGGGACGATAAAGATACGTTGACTGTGATCTGACAACGTGGTATGCTAACAACAACCCGGTCCTAAACACCAAAAAAATCAAAGAGATTATCGTGGACTTCAGGACCTCCAAGAAGATCACACAGTCCTGTCCACATCAACACAGAGGCTGTGGAGAGAGTCCCAGCTCCAGGTTCCTGGGAGTCACCATCACAGAGGACCTTGCCTGGGCTGACAACACCTCAGCAGTGGTGAGTAAGGCACAACAACACCTTTATTTTCTGAAGAGGCTAAGGAGAGCCAAACTCCCTCAAAAGCTGTTTGTCAATTCTTATAGATGCTCCATTGAGAGCATCCTAACAAACTGCATGACAGCCAGGGACAGCAGCTGCACCAAAGCTGACAAAACAGCCCTCCAGCAGGTTGTGGAAAGAGCACAGGACATTGTTGGCATTGGGCTGCCTTCACTAGAACATCTTCACAGCACTCGCTGTGGGAGGAGGGCTAAGAACATCATAAAAGATATTACACACCCTGGACACCATCTGTTTCAGCCCCTCCCATCAAGTAGGCACTTCAGATCAATCGGCACACGCGCAAAGAGACTGACAGTTTCTTTCCAAAAGCTGTGGCACTAATTAACTCAGACATCTCCTCAGTCCGACAAGAATGATGTGCTGCCACCATTGGGCAAGTGCAATATTTGCAATATTTACTCACGTGTCACTTTAAGCCACTTCACATATGTCCCCCACACCTTTACTGCATTTTTGCTGATGACGTTTTGCACCTCGTAAGTTGATTTTATCGTCAACTGTATTGTATTTTATACCTTAAACTGCTTATATTTTGCACTTTTTATTGCTGATATTTTATATTTCTTATCTCTTTTATGTATGCACAATTTTGAGGTTTGACACGACTGCAGTTTCGTTGTGCTTGGCACAATGACAATAAACTTCTTGAATATGTATCTATAATGACAACAATGGATGAATGTGGAGTGCAGCTCTTCTAAATTGAGTTTGCATATTCTCACTGCGTTAATGTGGGTTCCCTGCTACAGTCACACACGTTAGGTTAATTCGAGTTTCCAAATTGGCCTCAGACATTAATGGCGTGTGTGGGCGTGTGTGTGTGTGTGTGTGTGTGTCTTGGATCCTGTGATGAACTGGCAGCCTGTCAGGGGCGTCTCGCTGCCCTCCAGTAAATGTTGGGAAAGGAGCCAACCTCCGTGCAATCCTGATCCGGACTAAGTGGATGTAGAAAGTGAATAAATGAATGAAGACAGAGATCATGTGATGTGTGTTGAATGCTGGTCTTCTTGTGTAATTAATGATAAGAGACATTATTAGCTGCACAGTAGACAACGGGACTAATTGTGATCTCATTTCAGTACATTAACACATTATATTAGAATGGACTTGTAGAATTGGCTTTTGGGCTGTCCACCTCTTTAAGTGTCTCTTCTTTATGGTGGCAGATTGATGGATGAGCACGCTGCAAGAGTTCCAGTAAGCTCAGGAGAGAAAATGTTACATTTAAGAAGAAACAGAAGTACGCAGTGGTTTTCAACAGGCGGGGCCCATAAGGGGAGCCTAGTGGGGATATTGAGATGATGGACAATTATTAAAAGCTTTGATGACTAAACATTGATACATAAGTAATCATTTAGCTAAACAAATAACACAAAGCAAGCAGTAAGTATATATGAAATCTAATAGACTGTTTACTTTCTGAAGGAAATGCATTGTTTTTTTGCTGTGTAAATATTTGAAGATTATTGCTAAAGTGAATGTTGTGTATCAGTCACTTTTATACTTTTGTGGAGTTTAATGCAATAAACTTGGCTAACTGAATTGGAGCCTGTACAGATGGAGTCTCAGTGATGACAGATAGCCAAGTAATCAGGTCTCCTGTGGGGAACCCCAGAGTCCCTGGACACAGGGGGCAAAAAGGTTGAGATCCACTAATGTGAAGGACAGACTGGAAGGATAAAAGGTAGTTTGGCAACCTGTAATTACATACAGGGAACAATTAGGGATGCACTGAAACTGGTATAAGATAACAGGCCAATACCAGGCTAAAATGGAGTATCAGTATCGGAGATTTTATCCACGACTAAAATCTGATACCAAAAGCCATGGGTAATGTGTCATAAATAAAATCAAAATGTCTTGATTTACTGCATATTTGTCACAGGGTGTCTGTATTTCTTTAAGGGTGGAAAAAAAAGATTTCTATCTCAATTGTTTCTGTCTCATTGACCCCAAACTAACAGTCCCAAGTCTGCACGGTTCAGTCGATCGGATCAGTACTCGGTATCGGCCAATAATTAAAGTGGCCATATCATGCTCATAACAGCTCTATAGTTTTATTCTGGAGCTCCTCTAGAGTAGCTTTGCATTATTCACAGTTTAAAAAAACAACCCTTATTTATCTTATAATGGGCCCTTTATGCAGCCTCTCAGCTCATCCTCTGTGTGGAACAAGCCGCTTTAGTTCGTTTTAGCTGTCTCTTTAAGCCCCCCCTTAAAAGCCCACTGCTTTCTTCTGATTGGCCAATTTTCAGAAGGCTGCCGAAGGGTTGCATTCACTCGGTCCCTGTGAGCGCCGTCTCTTGCCGGTACCGGTGTTGTGTCGAACTCTGGCTAGGGGGGGGGGGGGAGACAGATCTTGGCGGAGAAAAAGAATTTGACACAACACCGGGACGCTCGATTAACCTTAACCTCACCTCAGCTTAACTCCGTGCCTACTTTAACGGCCACAAATATATATGTGTCGTTATTTGATATGTTTGTTTGCATATGTTGTTTATGTAGTTTATTATTGATTTGTTTTGGATTAAAACTACGCCGGAAGTACGTTTATGTTCTGTGTTGTACACGGACACATTTAGCGGTTGCAATTTCCTCCCGAGGAGAACCGTGAAGCGGGGGGGGGGGGGAGTTGTCGGAGTTAGACAAGCGATATTGCGTTGCCCGCTTGAAGATGTTTTTGCTCGGGCGGATTTGACGACGGTGACGTTGAAGTACGAGTAAGACGGATAAATCCCATCAGTAACAGAAGAGCCGCGGTGCCGTGTATTTCCTGGAGGGCGTGATACGTAACTTTAACACGATAGCTGACCCGCTTCCATGCGCACGCGTTCGTAGAGACACATCTCGACGGGGAAACAGAATTCGCTAGAACACCGGTGTTGGAGGTTCTGTGAGCAAACTGTAAACCTACTAACTGACGTAATTTCGCGTTCTCGATCGGAAATGGCAGCTGATCAAACCCATCCATACAGGTTCGAGGCCGAATGCAATCCGGAGTGTGAGAGTGGACAGCACAAGCATCCGCAGCAACAAAGATGGCAGCAGGACGTCTCTGGTAAATGTTAAGCCCATTACCTGCTTATTGTGCCACATAATGGTGGATTTAGTCTTTCAGTCACAAGCCGTAGATAACGACGGTAACCGCTTATTTTCTTGCCCGGTGCGGGATTCGATACGGGGTATACTGCACCACAAGGCGACGTCACTAACCGCTCGGCTAAAGGGTCAGACCCGTTAGCTAGGGGGCTAACGTGTGTTATTAGTAGTTTACACCAGTGGTTCTCAACCTTTTTGGGGTCCTGGACCCCCTGCGTATTTTTGATCTACCCTGAGGACCCCTCCACCTGATCTTGGGGGAGGGGGGTTGCAATTTGATAGAAACAGTAGAAACTGTGTTTTAAATTGCATTATAGCATTTATTCACTCTTTGGGGCAAAAATAAGAGCTTTCAGTTGTAACTTAGTTATAGTTAACAAAACAGAATTCTTATGCAGTAACTTTCAGATATATGTAACAAAACAGAATATGTATTCAGTAACTTTCAGATATATGTAACAAAACAGAATATGTATTCAGTAACTTTCAGATATATGTAACAAAACAGAATATGTATTCAGTAACTTCCAGATATATGTAACAAAACAGAATATGTATTCATAACTTTCAGATATATGTAACAAAACAGAATATGTATTCAGTAACTTTCAGATATATGTAACAAAACAGAATATGTATTCAGTAACTTCCAGATATATGTAACAAAACAGAATATGTATTCAGTAACTTTCAGATATATGTAACAAAACAGAATATGTATTCAGTAACTTTCAGATATATGTAACAAAACAGAATTCTTATGCAGTAACTTTCAGATATATGTAACAAAACAGAATATGTATTCAGTAACTTTCAGATATATGTAACAAAACAGAATATGTATTCAGTAACTTTCAGATATATGTAACAAAACAGAATATGTATTCAGTAACTTTCAGATATATGTAACAAAACAGAATTCTTATGCAGTAACTTTCAGATATGTGTAACAAAACAGAATTCTTATGCAGTAACTTTCAGATATATGTAACAAAACAGAATATGTATTCAGTAACTTTCAGATATATGTAACAAAACAGAATATGTATTCAGTAACTTTCAGATATATGTAACAAAACAGAATTTGTATTCAGTAACTTTCAGATATATGTAACAAAACAGAATATGTATTCAGTAACTTCCAGATATATGTAACAAAACAGAATTTTTATGCAGTAACTTTTAACAATGCAAACGGGAGCGAGATCCCTTATTGAAATACAATAAATTACACTTGTGAAACAGATGTAATTAGAGAAAAAAGTCCCGTCACCCTTTATAGTTTAGGTAGATAAAGGTCTCAGTCACATTTGAGTAAAATAATCCTATTTCTATAAATGTCGTAGGATCTTTTTTTGAAAGATATTGTATTTTCACGGACCCCTTGCAATTACACCACGGACCACTAGGGGTCCGCGGACCCCCGGTTGAGAAACACTGGTTTACAGGACGTTTCGTTAAACGCCCTGTTAGTTGGTGGTACGTGTGGGAAATACGCTAAAGAATACCGACTGAAGTGGGAAAACCTCTGCTGTCAGGACATAAACAAAAGGTTAGGTAGCTAGTAAAACGTTATTCTGCTGTCGCCCAAACGACTGTGCGGTATCTCCCCCGCGTCGTGGGTTATTTGTATTGTAACGATCACGGGCGAATAGGCTCGGTAGCCTTTAGCTAACTGGTCGGGCCCTTTGGTCGACTGGTTAACGTTGTCGCCCGCGATGCGGGAGATGCGAGTTCGCGTCCCGGCTGTGACGGTCCGGCCGCGGACGCTATTCCCGAAGGAAGTGGGCAGTGTAGCGATCACGGCCGACCGAAAGGGCTCGGTAGCCCTTGGCTAAGGGGTCGGGCCCTTTAGTCCGGTGTTTCTCAACCGGGCGCAGATAAGTAACGGAAGAAAACGCTGAGCTACAAACCGTTGCAGGCAGTGTGCTGTGTCGGAGAGACTAGCTCCCTTTGGCGTGGACTCTGGGCTTTGTAACTGCAGGTTTTACATGCACCTCTCAGCTATATAACACACTAAAGGGAAGGGAAAACCCCCAAAAATCACGATATGACCTCTTTAAAGGTCCATAATTGGACTCATGGGGGTGCACACATACCAGTTTAACACAGTAAACTAGACCCAACACTCCTGGGGTGGATGGGAGGGAGGGATGAAGAGACTGAGGGAAGATGCTTTGTTAGATGGTTCTTTTATTTATTTGTTTTTATTATTTCCAGTAGGCTCTTCTCTTGTATATTTGGAAGTGGAAGGAAGTATGATTTGATTGTTATATGGCCAGTTAAATGTCACGCTTCTCAACAAAAATATTTGAAAGAGGGAAAGAAGGCTCTGGGGGTATTTAATTTTGGGCCTACGTGGGCACATGTATAATTCCAGAAGTTGGGCTCTTTAACAAGGCATCACCTCTGGAGATGTGAACTTTGAAAGGATTTAATCGTGTTCACACCATTAATTGGGTGACCTTTTACACGTCCCCTGGAAATATTGCTGTACTGTTTATATTCTCATTGAGATGAATAGTCTCGGTGCCAGAATGACATCTCACCGTCGCAGCTTCCTCTTCGGCCATCTGCCTCTCTTCACTTTGGGGTTTTAAATCCTATTTGAAATTGCATGTTGGTTGATTGAGTCACGGTGTTAGATTTCCCTATTTTAGAAACAGGTTGGGTCAATAAGAGCCGACTTCAAAGCGTTGTATTGAAACGAACCATTGCGTCCATATTACACGTAGAAAAGATGACTTTAGCCCTAAAATTATATATATATATATATATATATGAAAAGTTCAATAAAAATATTGTTAAAAAAGTAAGATAAAATATAAAGCGTAAAAAATAAAAACACCCAATATTGCATATAACAGAGACAAGACGGTGCCGCAGATTTCAGCTTCGGTGTGTGTTTTGCTACAATACCCGCAGCTCTTTCACCAGAGAAGAGCTGTATGAACATCAGGGAAATTACTTATGTGGATTTATTTGCCAACTTTCTCAACTGTGGTACCTCGATTTCAACTGTGGTGCATGGAGAGAGCCTCCAACCATGGTAAAATTGCCAGTTAGTATTACGTCATCAGAGTTCATGGCCCAGATGGAGGAAAAATCCCGGGTTTCAGCTTGAAAAGTAGATCTGAGAGGATGTCCTCAAGTATGTCCTCATTTATCAGTGCTCTGACCTGCATCGTATGCACGTGAGGGTATGCAGGCAGTCGGGGGAAATTGGGGATTGCAAATGAGTTGTATACACAAGTTTCTTGTGTGAGATTGGGAGTGTTACAGAATAGTGTTGCAGTTAATGTGTATTAATTGTAGTGGTGAGACTGCTGCACGTGTCCTTAGTCACGTCTTCCTCGTGTGAGCCGCTTGTACTGACTGAATCCAGTTCATGGCATACTTTTTTTTTTCTTCCTCTCCCAAATTGCATCCGGCCAATTACCCCACCCTTCTGAGCCGTCCAGGTCGCTGCTCCACCCCCTCTGCCGATCCGGGGAGGGCTGCAGACTACCACACGCCTCCTCCCATACACGTGGAGTCGCCAGCCACTTCTTTTCACCTGATGGTGAGGAGTTTCACCAGGGGATGTAGCACGTGGGAGGGTCACGCTATTCCCACCCAGTTCCTCCTCCCCCCCAAACCGGCGCCCCGACTGACCAGAGGAGGTGCTAGTGCAGCGACCAGGACACGTACCCACATCCGGCTTCCCTCCTGCAGACAAGTCCAGTTGTGTCTGTAGGGACGCCCACCAAGCCGGACGTAACACGGGGATTCGAACCAGCGATCCCCGTGTTGGTAGGGAACGGAATAGACCGCCACGCCACCCGGACGCCCTCATGTGTTCAGTTCCGCCCGGGGCGAAATTAACCAACGCTCAAAATCCCGCCCGCCGCCAAATATCGCCCCGACACACCCAGCCTGCCACAGATGGCCCGTCCTTGTGGGTAACGAGTGTACCCGAAGCCGATGTGAAAAACAAGAGGAAGACCGGTGAGAGCGGTTTGTCCGAGAGCCGTCACGGAGGGAAGGTGTGATAACTGGAGGGTTGTTGAGTCTCATCTGGCCCCAGCAGAGGCCACAGCCATCTATCTCCTCCAGTACTTTAACAAGATCTCAGCACTCATATCAATCAAAGGTAATGTCTATTCAACCTCATTAATAACAAAAACAAAACAAAGCAACAAAAAAAAAACCCACTTCTTCCCTGCCGTCAGTTATCGGTCATTTACTTATCACCTCGGTCCGGTTTCTCGTTAGCAATGAAGCTTTATATGCAGATAAAAAGGGGTGGTGTACTCTAGTTGTACTATGTGAAACAAAGAGGTCCGTTAACGACTTTCGGATGACGGTTTTCTCTTTGCTCCGGGTTCGTTGGCGGTGACATTTTTCTCATCATGTCGGCTGAGATGAGAGCGTTGCCATCAATTTCTGACATCCCGTGAGTAGACATGGTAATGATCTCTTGTTGTTATCCGGGCCCTTGCGTAGGCCTCGATATCCCGTCGCTTATCGAAAGGACATCCTCTTTCTTTCAACGGGAGGTTAGTCCCTCGACCTTGCCTCGGCGTTTTCTGCCCACCTTGTCGAGTTTTACGGAAGCAGCTGTTAAAATCCAAGGCGAGACTCGTGAGCGGACACTTTACAGCTAATATAAAACATCTAATACTACTATTAATCCGTTATTACCGTGAGGCTCAGCTTACTTAGACCCTTTGTTATCAGTGTCTTCCACTGTGTCGTCCTCCCACCGCCACTTGTCATCTTATGGCACTAATTCAATTTGTTATGTGACAATGTAAATGATGATCTGATGCGTAAACATACAATATTCAAATGTTTTGATTACTTTTAAAGACCACTTCCGGTCTCGGGGGACATCCCAGCCGCCCGTTGCAGCAGGAGCCACACACTTTTTTGTGTCTTTTTCGCCAGCCAGCCAGCCAGCCCCCCACTGCCACCCGGCAACCGCCAAGGGATGTTCTCCGTTTCGGTTACCATGGCAACTGCATCGCCGAAATGGACAGGCTGTCCTTTGGTTAATGGGGGATCAGATGTCCGCCCCGCTCAAGTGTTGCATCAGTGTTTGCAGCCCGACACACGAGAGAGAGACAGGACAGAGATCAAAGGTGCGACGGCGCTGAAGGAGACATGGAAACCACATTTCACGTTACACCGAGGGAAGAGCGGTTTTCTTCTTTTACTTGTTTATTCTTATTTAACTATTCTTATCATTTATTATTCTTATTATTTTACTATTTTATATTATTTTTCATTTTTTGAATTCATTTTTGTTATTTTATTATTTATTTTTTTACTTTTATTTCTTCACGGAAGGTCAACTGAACACCTGGGCCCTTTTCCCCGAGAAATGCCCTTCGTCACGTTTACGCAGCCACACGCATTTAAATGTTAGAGCTGCGCCAGTACAGCCAAAGTCTTCAGCTGGTGGCCGTATTCAGTAGGGCTTTCAGATGCCTCCCTGAACCTTCCTCATCTTCACAGTGGTCAAATAGATCCGACTAGAAGTATCAACCGTTCTGTCGCCGTCACCTTTCCCATCCCGCTCTGCTTTTCTGACTTTCATCTGCATGTATTCTAGTTGACCTAGATGTGAGCGGACAGAGCACTGAGAGAAGAGGTGGGGAGATACTGAGAGGTGCAGACACCAAGCAGAACCTGCAGGGGGCGGCCAGTGATTCACTCTGTCCTTGGTTCTCATAAACGTGCACATAATGCCACTATACAGACCCCTTTGTTGACAGTGGGGACAGTCCAGCGTGAAATAGGACTGCATCAGGACCTGCCTGTTTCTAGTTAAACTTTCACTGATAGCCATTTATGTTCACACACACACACACGGAATGTTCTCTGGTGGGATGCACAACAGGAAGAGTGTGAGGACACAAACACGATGTTAAAAGAAAAAAACAGTTTTTAAACAATATCTGAGAGTTTTTACAGACCTGGGAGTATCTAAAGGTTTCATTTTACCAGTAAGGAATTAGGGAGTGATGAGTATCTTTCTGTACGGAGTGCAAAACACTTAATAATTGTGCTAATAATTATTAGGACTCTAGTAAACACTATCTGTCTGTGGCTTTCAGTGACTAAGCTGAATTTGCTGTTGAGGTGCTCAAAACATAATGCAAAAGGTGAAGAAGGATTTGATGAAATTTAATTTTCCTTAGAAAATGCAGTTGTTGATTTGTTTTTTTTTAAGAAACACTTAATTACTTGCATGTGTGGTCACAAGAGCATTAGATGAGGAGACCTACTGTCTTTGTTGTCACTTTTTTCCCAAACATCAAACCATTTAAGATGATTATCAATTTGTGACAAGTTTGTGACGAAAGCATATTTCACATTAGATGGTCAGTGCTGAAAAAGTTTGGCAGCATACTCCCTGACAATCTCGACGTTATTCAAATGACTTTCAACTTCCGGCCTACATGTGTGAACATCTAGTAGACCTGTGGTTCTCAATCAGGTCCTCAGGTGCCACCAGCGCTGTTGGTTTTACCAGAACAACAGGCGAATACAATTAACTACCTGGTAGAAGAGAAAACCAACAGTACTGGTGGCACCTGAGGACCTGATTGAGAACAACGGGGTTAGCAGTAAACGGGTAGCTCAGCCAGGTGGGTGTTTACTGTGAGGGATAGGGCTCGACCTCCGTTGACCAGATATTAGGATCAGCGCACGTCCTTCTCTACATGAGCCGTCCTCTCTCTGCCCGTTACTATCTGTACTGAAAACACAAACCAGTCTAAATCAGGGATAGGCAACATGGTCCAGAAAGGTCCGGTGTGGGTGCAGGTCTTTGTTCCAACCAAGGAGTTACACACCTGAGTCTACAAATCAAATGTCCTTAGCAAAGACTGTTGGTTGACCGATAGAATCAGGTGTGTAACTGTTTGGTTGGAACAAAGACCTGCACCCACACCGGCCCTTTCTGGACCGTGTCGCCTATCCCTGGTCTAAATAGTACAAGATGACAGCAGCACAGAAACCTAGAGGTCAAAGAAGCGGTCTGGTGACCTGAGGGCTACTGCTTCCAAGTCCAAAATGGACCGATGAAAACCTGGGGACAGTGAATGATTAGTGTTCTCTGCTCCTTCAGTAACTACTGTTGTGGCGTCTTCACAAAAGACAGCTGACCCCCAGGTGTGGTCGGTCAGTGGCTGTAAGTAGGCCATGGTGGTTGTGCGCAGCTTAACGGTGTGAATGACTGTCAAGCCGGATGGATGCACACCGCTGCAGAAGCGGAGTGTGTCGCACGTCATCTGCAGCACAAACAGGAAGCACCGGCTGACACGCGTCAAATTTGAAAAGTGCCGCTCCCGTTAGCCCTGTCCTGACACCTTCCCCCCCCCCCCAAATCAAATACGAGTCTGTAAGAGCCACGACGCTGGAGGTTCACACAATTTACCGAGCAGTCAGTGTGTCAGATAGATGCACGTCAAGTCAAGGGCAGGGCGCCCCCGGTGGGGCGGTTTTATAGCGAAGCGAATGGGAGTGTCCTCCTGACGAACCGGCAGCGGTGTGTTCCGGCCTTAACCGTGTGAATGTGAACAGAGCATCGTCAGGAAACGAGCACGCATGCTCTGAAATGGAAATTCACGCATGTGCACAGGTTTTATAAAAAGTGCATCACTAAGACCTACATTCCTTCAACTGCCCCACTTCCATTTCTACTGCGTCCCATTTCCCGAACGCGGACCTTAACCCTTTACGCGTTGTAAGCACCGAGGTCTGTGTTACTTCTGCGTAAGGAAACCGTTTCCCAGATGAGTAGAGACGGTGACATACGCGGCAGGACACTCCTGGGCAGTGATCAATATGCACAGCTCGGGGCATGGCATTTGGTTTATTCCAAATGACAACCATCTGTTGACTCCTCACTCGGGCCCAGAAGGGCTCTGTCGCTCGTCTTTGCAGGGTAAACATCTACATATGTCATGCTTGAAGGGGTCTCCGTGACGTGCATCAAACAGGTTTACACATTACTAGAGGCGGGCCAGTCCTGGTTTGTTGAAAACGAAGACCACCAACTATGTTGGGCATTTGTAGCTGGTGCTTTTAGCCACTCTATTGGACAGGAAAGTGAAGATAAAATGGAAATGAAGGGTGGGGGGGGGGGCAGCAAAGGTCCTGAGACTTCGATACCAGATGCTGCTATCAGGTCTGAACCTACATGGTCCAGGTACCAAGAGTCCTCATTTGTTAATAGAGAGGTCAAGCCTTGTTAGCCAATAGCTGGACAAAATTAGCTGTGAGATGGTGGATGGTTGAAAAAAACAAAATCTCTCCAAGTAAAATGTGCCTCACGTGGGTTATGTATACTACTACTTTTGTTTTATGAGTCAAATGCTGCGGTACGGTGGCGCAGGGGTTAGCGCGGTCGCCTCATGGCAAGAAGGTCCTGGGTTCGAGGCCCAGGGTAATCCAACCTTGAGGGTTGTCCCGGGTCGTCCTCTGTGTGGAGTTTGCATGTTCTCTGGGGGCTCCGGTTTCCTCCCACAGTCCAAAGACATGTAGGTCAGAAGAATCAGCCGTACTAAATTGTCCCTAGGTGTGAATGTGTGTGTCGTCCCTGTGATGGACTGGCCTGTCCAGGGTGTCTCCCCACCTGCAGCCCGATGACTGCTAGGATAGGCTCCAGCGTCCCTGCGACCCTGTGTAGGATAAGCGGTTTGGATAATTGATGGATGGAGTCAAATGTTGTCTTATGGCAGCCGCCTTGTGAATGTAGAAGCAGTAAATTACTCATATCAGCAACGTTGCTGATAAAATGGTTGGCTGGGTCGCTCTGTCAGCAAATTGCAGTCACACTCTTGACAGTTAGCGTGTCATTAGCATCTGCTTTCTTGTGTGTTAATTACTGTTTTGGAAATTCGTATACATGTTATCAAAAGATGGCGTTCAACTCTCCCAAAGGGTTGGGTCACTGGCTCTTTTTCCCCCTGTCATTCACAGAACTTACCTGAGGGGATTGTTCTTATCAATGCAAAAAATAGAACAGGGTTTGGGACAGTTAACCATCCGCCAACCAACCCACCAACACCTACCTACCTACCAACACGCCAGTACCAACACCAACTTCCAACATGGGGATCGCCAATTCAAATCCCCGTGTTACCTCCGGCTTGGTCAGGCGTCCCTGCAGACACAATTGGCCTTGTCTGCGGGTGGGAAGCCAGATGTGGGTATATGTCCTGGTCGCTGCACTAGCCTCTGGTCCTCTGGTCGGTCTGATCTGGTCTTGTTGGTCGGGGCACCTGTTTGGGGGGGGGGGACTGGGGGGAATAGCTTGATCCTCCCACGCGTTACATCCCCCTGGTGAAACTCCTCTCTGTCCGGTGAAAAGAAGCGGCTGGTGACTCCACATGTATTGGAAGAGGCATGTGGTAGTCCGAGGAGGGCTGCAGACTACCACATGCCTCCTCCGACACATGTGGAGTCACCAGCCCTCCCCGGATCGGCAGAGGGGGTGGAGAAGTGACCGAGACGGCTCGGAAGACTGGGGTAATTGGCCAGATAGAATTGGGGAGAAAAGAGGGGGGGGGGGACAAAAGTTAACCATCCGCCATCTTGTGGTTACCGTATTTAACTACAAAATGACGTCATCATGGTGTTAGGGTGAAACTGGGTCACCCTAGTGAAATGATTAAATTTGACCTGTCAATGTGGCGACAGGTGAGAAATTCCCTTTGAGAGTGGAAAGTGGTAGGGCATCTGTTTGCAGTCATTCTGAAAAGCCTGCCTTAAAGATAAAACACTGAAATGGATGCAACCATATGCTGAACGTGAAAGAATCATTTTACATCTTCAACATTTGTAAGAGGAAATCGAGTTATTATCAAGCAATTCATAAGCGTAGAACAGCAGTAAGATTTTTCAGTGAAGTGCTGGCTGTGTCAGATGTGAAAGTAGAGTTTTCTCAACTTATCGATAATATACGTATGTATGAATAATATCTAAGATTTAGAGCCAATATCATTTCAATTAGTGTAATGGGTCTTGAAAAAAGATATACTCATAGCATAGTGGGGACTTATAGCAAGAGGGTCTTGGGGTTCGATCCCAATCCCTCTATGTGGAGTTTGCATGTTCTTGTAATTTAAATCAACATTATGTGAAAGTATCTGACACAACATTGTGGTAGCCTGTAAGATGCATGAATTTAAAGCCACATGCAGGAAGTTGTTTTGGGTATTACGGAAAACAGTGATAATAATGGATTACATTTATATTGTGCTTTATCTAGACACCCGAAGTGCTTCACAATGGGGTGGGGGTGGGGGGACTCACTTCAGCCACCAACCAATATGTAGCACAACCTGGGTGATGCATGGCAGCCATTTTGCGCCAGAACACTCACCACACATTAGCTTGAGGTGGAAAGGGAGGAATCACTGATCCAAATTACATGGGGGGATGATTAGGTGGCCAGATGGAGAGAGCCAGGTTGGGAATTTTTGCCCTTTGTGATAAGTGCCGTGGGATCTTTAATGACCACAGTGAGTCAGAACCTCAGTTTAATGTCTCATCCGAAGGACGGCATCTCCTACAGCACAGCGTCCCCGTCACCGCGCTGGGATTTTGTTTTTTTTGTTTTTTTACTTAGGACCAGAGGGAAGACTGCTCCCTACTGGCCCACCAGCATCACTTCCAGCACCAACTCAATTTTCTCGGGAGGTCTCCCAGCCAAGCCCATACCTGCTTAGCTTCGGTCATTCGACAGAGCCAGGGTACATGTTGGTATGGCTGCCGGCAAGACGCATCTTGGGTGGACTGGTCTTGGGTGGTCTTGGGTGGATTTTTCTGCCAGTGAGGAGTACCTTTTTCATGCATCTATCTGACCAAATTGTGCCATTTGAACAAGCCAATCAGAATTGTCCCTCAGAGTGATGTCACACTGGGGACAATCAACCCAGATTTTGCGTAAGGCCACCCATGTCGAGAGAAAGGTAGCCGCGGTTTGGCAGCCATGTTTTCTACCATGGGAGGGGGAGGGAAAAGCAATACTGCCAGCCAATCAGAGTAGTGACTCATGAAGATTTTTATTCTGTTAATGACACCCCCCCCCCAACATGGCCTGTTTCATTACAGGTGGGTGTTGAGCACTGGACACCAAACAACCTTTGATGCAAATTATGTCATAGATGTGTTTCATAGACATACAATAGTTATACCAATTGGTCAAAAAAAAGTAGGAACCCCCCCCCTTAAGTATGAGTCCATTTTAAGAAGAAAATGATATCAGGCCAAACTATAGTGAACTTCCTCTAGATGGAGAAGGATCAATCATAATAACACAGTCAGTCTTCTTTATAACTCAAGACAACTAGGAGAAAAGAATCTTGAAAAAACTTTGCAGTTGTTGGCACGTTTGCTCTGTTCATTCTCAAGAGCCTCCTAATTGTTTGATATAAAATGATGAATAATGAAACAATATTTTGATGCAATATAACAGCCTGAAGTGAATGAGCTCGGCGAGTTACACCGAGTTATTTACACTGAAGTCAAACTGACAGAAGATGCCAAGAAAGTTTGAGAGTCGATCCCGGGGGAAGGGCTGTGGAGTTCTGATGGACCGACCCTCGGGAATGTACGACGATGTCATCAGGGTGACTCGGAGAGGGAAGGTTTGACTGGTCACGACTCTGTGTGCATGCCCAGCCATGCGTGCGGTGCACTGGGGCAGTACTGGATGTGAGGCCGGTACCAAACCCAGGAGAGCCGGGAGCAGCACGATGGGAGTGAATACCCAGCAGACAGAGACGGGGGCACAGCAAACCCCAACTATACAATAAAAGTTTTAAAACTTTTCCTGATTTGGTTATACAACTTTCCGGAAGGAAAAAAATATACGCTGTAAAATCATTGATTTTTATGAGCCATTTTGTTCACAGTTTACCAATGGGTGAAACAATTTCACTTGTTTTCAGTGCAAGTTAATTTGATCCAAGACATTTCTTAAAAGAAGTTAATATATTGTGAAACACATGAAATTGCTTTACTGGTATTAAGATTTTGTTTACATTTCAACAAGTCGATTTTCATTCCAAATAACGGAAATGAATGGGACCTATTGGGAGATTTGAGAAAATATGATGATTCCTTGCAAAACGTACTATTTTCCCCATTAGTAAGCCTTGGAAGAGCAAACCACATAAACATGCTCTTAGTCAGAAGAAACTGTGGTATTATGAGGAAGCTAAGAATTAAAGGAGGGAGGCACATAAACCTGTTAAAAGAGAGATAAAGCTAGCTAAAACCAGATATGAAAGAAAAGTGGAGGGTGAGCTAAATAAAGGGAACTCAAGGGCAGCTTGGAAAGGAATCAAGTCCATGGTTGGGTTGTAGAATGAGAACAGAAGAGCATTTTATTCCGAGAAGCTTGGCGCTGAATTGTCATGAAGAGATAAACAAATTCTACTCTAGGTTTGATGAGCTTTCTAATTTTAGAAATTGGCTTGCAGGCTGTTAGATTAAAATTGATGAGGTGATGATGAGTAAATCTCTTGGTCATATTAAAGAGAGGAAAAGCCCTGGTCCTGATGGTATAGGGGGGAAATTATTGAAGTGTTGTGCCTGGTAACTACAGAATTTGTTTTCGTATATTTTCCAGTCCTCCTTGGAACAACCAAAAGTTCCTAGCATGTGGAAGGAATCTACTGTGGTGCCAGTGGAGAAGGTTAAGTGTTATAAGGTATGATTCCTTGTGGCCCTTATGTCCCTTGTTATGAAAACATTTGAACATATTGCCAAATCTGAAATTTTACACACAGTGTATGACATGTTGGACCCTTGAGAGTTTGCCTACAGGGCAATGAGGGGAGTGGAGGATGCTACAGCTACTCTGTTAAATCTTCTGCTGAGGCACCTGGAGGGTATTAAGAACTTGCATGTTTGCTTTTTATTGACTTTTCTTCTGCTTTAATTGTATTCAGACACATGTTCTTGCACACAGGCTCCTATCTAAGTTTAATATGTATTTTAGCACAGTATGTTGGCTCACTGACTTCTTAACGAACATATCTCAGAGGGTCCGGGTTAATGGAACCCTGTCCAGTAAGCTCTCATCTTCCACCGGATCCCCCACAGGGCTGTGTGCTTTCACCACTTTTATTTGTGTTGTATACCGATGAGTGCCAGGGCAATCCTATATCAAGATTTGTCCTTAAATATGCCGATGACTCTGTAATCGTGAGTCTTCTGTAGGGTGTGGTGCAAGAGCATGACCCAGTCCTTGATGATTTTGTTAACTGTTGTGGCCAGTCCAAATAAATGTGGCTAAGACCAAAAGAATTTTTATTGATTTTTGGCAGAGGTGTAAAAACCCGGTCCAGAAAGTAAAAGCCCTAACCGTGTCTTTACTCCATCCATGTATTAAACCGGCTGATTTGGGAAACTAGTCAGTGCAGTCTGATGGTTTAGTACATGGGTGCAGTAAAGACATGGTTAGGGTTTGTACTTTCTGGACTGGGTTTTTACCCCTCTGATTTTCGGAGGAGGCCCCTGTACCATGCTTGATTAAGGGTGAGCCAGTTGCAGCAGAGCAGCAATATAAGTATTTGGGCCCTGTCCTAGACGAGAAGCCCATTTTTGATGCAAATACAGATGATATATGTAAAAAGGCAAATCGGTGGTTGTTCTTTTTAACGAAGTTGCCAAGTTTTAATGTGGACATGACTCTTGATGGAAATGTTTTCTTCTTTTATTGAGTCCGTTTTTTTTCTATGATTTGCTGGTTTGGCAGTCTTAGTCTTATGGATGGATGGGAAATTTTTTTAAGCTGGCCGTAAGACTGGTGTTACACTTACTGACCTTCAGCACCTGTATGAAGTGAGGGTCATCTCAAGTGCACAAACTATTGTTTTGGACCCTCAACATCCAATACATTTTGAGTTCCAGATGCTTCCACCGGGGCAGAGGTTTAGTCTACCCAAAGGTAGCACTAATAGATACAGATTGTCCTTTGTTCCGTCTGCTATTGGTTTTCTAAACAAACTGTAACCCAGGTTGTCATCATGTCTCTTTCTTTTTCCCATGATTCATGGTGGCAGTGTGGGAGATATTGATCTTGTGCAGTGTTTGTGTATCATGTATTGATGTATTTGTGTCGGACTACTGTCTGTAAAGCAAATTGCCCCTCAGGGACATTAAAGTTTTACTTTACTCTTGTCCACCCACTCCACCCTCCCTGCACTCTCATTTTCACCTCTCTTCCGCACTCCCCTTACTTTGGACAGTTGACCCCAAGTATTTAAACTCATCCACTTTCACCCCCTCTACTCCTTGCATCCTCACCATTCCACTCTCCTCCCTCTCATCCACGCATATGTATTCCATCTTGCTCCTATTGACTTTCATTCCTCTTTTCTCCATTGCGTACCTCCACCTCCCCAGGCTCCTCAATCTGCACCCTATTTTTGCCACAGATCACAATGTCATCCACGAATATCATAGTCCATAGAGACTCCTGCCTGATCTCATCCGTCAACCTGTCCATCACCATTGCAAACAAGAAAGGGCTCAGAGCCGATCCTTGATGTAATCCCACCTCCACCTTAAACCCATCTGTCATTCCAACCGCACACCTCCCCACTGTCACACTCCCCTCATACATATCCCGCACCAGTCCTACATAATTCTCTGCAACTCCGACTTCGTCATACAATACCACACCTCCTCTCTCGGCACCCTGTCATATACTTTCTCTAAATCCACAAAGACACAATGTAACTCCTTCTGACCTTCTCTATACTTCTCAATCAACATTCTCAAAGCAAACACCACATCTGTGGTGCTCTTTCCTGGCATGAAACCATACTGCTGCTCACTAATCATCACCACGTCTCCTCTTAACCTAGCTTCTATTACTCTTTCCCATATCTTCATGCTGTGGCTGATCAACTTTATACCTCTGTAGTTATTACAGCTCTGCACATCACCCTTATTCTTGAAAATTGGTACCAGTATGCTTCTTCTCCACTCCTCAGGCATCCTCTCACTTTCCAAGATTTTGTTAAACAGTCGAGTTAAAAACTCCACTGCCGTCTCACCTAAACATCTCCATGCCTCAACAGGTATGTCATCTGGACCAACTGCCTTTCCACTCTTCATCCTCTTCATAGCTGCCTCCCCTTCATCCTTGCTAATCCACCACACTTCCTGATTCACTATCTCCACATCATGCAACCTTCTCTCTCGCTCATTTTCTTCATTCATCAGCCCCTCAAAGTACTCCTTCCACCTTCTCAACACACACTCCTTGCTTGTCAGCATATTTCCATCTCTATCCTTCATCAGCCTAACCTGCTACACTTCCTTCCCAGCTCAGTCCCTCTGTCTAGCCCAACTGCTACAAGTCCTTTTCGCCTTCTTTAGTGTCCACCATCTCATACAACTCACCATACACCTTTTCCTTTACTTTCGCCACCTCTGTTTGCCTTACACTGCATCTCCTTGTACTCCTGTCTACTTTCTTCATCTCTCTGCCTATACCGCTTCTTCTTTGCCAACCTGTTACTCTATATACTTTGCTGTACTTCCTCATTCCACCACCAAGTCTCTTTGTCTTCCTTCCTCTGCCCAGGTGACACATCAAGTATCTTCCTAGCTGTCTCCTTCACTATTTCTTCAGTGCTTGCCCGGCCATCCGGTAACTCTTCACTACCATCTGTCTTAACGTCTCCCTGAACTCCACACAACAGTCTTCCTTCAACTTCCACCATTTGATCCTTGGCTCTGTCTTCACTCTCGTCCTCTTCTTGTTCTTCAAAGTCATCCTACAGACAACCATATAGCGCCGCCTAGCTGCGTTCTCCCCTGTCACCACCTTGCAGTCTCCAATCTCTTTCAGATTACACCTCCTGCATAAGATATAGTCCACCTGTGTGCACCTTCCTCTACCCTTATATGTCACCCTGTTTTCCTCTCTGTTCTTGAAATACGTATTCATCACAGCCATTTCCGTCCTTTTTGCAAAATCCCCCCACCATCTGTCCTTCCACATTCCTCTCCTTGACACCATACCTGCCAATTACCACCTCATCACCTCTGTTCCCTTCACCAACATGCCTATTGAAGTCCACCCCAATCATCACTCTCTGCCCCTTGGGTACCCTTTCCACCACTTCATCCAACGCACTCCAGAATTCTTCTTTCTCTTTCATCTCACACCAAACTTGGAGGGCATATGTGCTGATAACATTCATACTTATCACTCTGTCTGACACTCTCTTGACCTCCAGCACACTCTCGAAATACTCTCCCTTCAGAATTACCCCTACCCCATTTCCCCTCCCATCCACATCATGCCAAGAGTTTGAACCCACCTCGGATGCTCCTGGCCTTACTCCCCTTCCACCTGGTCTCTTGCACACACAGTGTATCTACCTTCCTTCTCTCCATCATGTCAGCCAGCTCTCTCCCTTTACCAGTTATAGTGCCAACATTCAAAGTTCCAACTCTCCCCTCCACACTCCTACCCTTCCTCCTCTCCCGCTGCCTCTGGACATCCCTTCCCCCTCTCTTTCTCCTTTGCCCAAACTCGCAGGTATACAAATAGCTTGCTAAATAAAACCAAGGTTTTATTTAGATCCTTTTGGGCATGTCAAGAATAAAATGCAATAAAGGTGGACAGGACAAGGTAGCAGAAAAGGTATGTCGTTATTCTTCCAGCTCTTGTAGCTGCAATCTGAAAAATCTTATTCATTCATTTGTAAAGTAGGTAAGCCGATACAGCAATAGATGCAGGAATAAAGTAAAGCATGAAATTACGTGTTAATGCTCTTGTTTAAACCTTCTGTGATTGGGTAAAAAAGTGGATTCATTTTTATTCTTTCGAAGAAAGTTGAGGTTTAATTCATTCTATACATTGTGTCTCACACCTTCTTTCTGAGCAGGTGGCTCTTTGGACCACATCGCCTCTCAGTCTGATGTTTCAGTTGATAAACTTAATCACTTGCACTGGACACCATACTGTATTGATCACTTCTCGGCTGATCGGAGAGGCGTGATTTTCATTGCCAATCTTAATGAACACAGTTAAAGGACATGTTGACAAATTGAAAAGGATGTGATATGACGATCAAATGCAGCTATTGCCGCTAGTGACTGCTGGATATTTCTCTCTCACACTTTTAAAAAAAAAAAATTCTCCCCCATTGTACCTGGCTAATTACCCCACCCTTCTAAGCCGTCCCGGTCGCTGCTCCACCCCCTCTGCCGATCCAGGCAGGTCGGCAGACTACCACATCCCTCCTCTGATACATGTGAAGTCGCCAGCCGCTTCTTTTCACCTGACAATGAGGAGTTTCACCAGGGGGGTCGTAGCACATGGGAGGATCACGCTATTCCCCTCAGTTCCCCCTCCCCCCCCCCGAACAGGAGCCCCGACCGACCAGAGGAGGTGCTAGTGCAGCGACCAGGACACACACCCACATCCGGCTTCCCACCCGCAGACATGGGCAACTGTGTCTCCACATGTATGGGAGGAGGCATGTGGTAGTCTGCAGCCCTCCCCGGATCGGCAGAGGGGGTGGAGCAGAGACCAGGATGGCTTGAAAGAGTGGGGTAATTGGCCAGATACAATTTGGAGGAGAAAAGGGGGGGGGGTATGTCAGCGCTGACATTGAGGCTCACAGATAGCAGATGTTTGGCTAGTTTGTCAGGACAGTGTGTGTGTGTGTGTGTGTGTGTGTACATGAACATCTGGGCGTGCGTAGGCACAGGATGGTTGTTGAAATGACACTGGACGGTTTTCTCGGAAAATATCTGTCGATGGTGAGAGGAGTGCCTTCTGGGAAACACCACACTTGTGACACTCGGATCACAGCAGATGAATCATAACCACATTTTAATACAAAAAAGACCATTGTTACAGTGCAGGTGAAGCACAATATGGATGAACACACCCGTGTCCAGCAGCTTCCCAGAACCGCGTGGAACCTCAGCTCAGGGTACAGAGCCAAAAACCAAACTTCAAAACAAGCTTTCTCTGGTATAACGAAAAGCATTGACTTATTTACCACACTGATACAGTTGTCTAATATTCAGACTAATCGGACGAAAAATGCGCCACCCACCCACCCACCTCGGCTGGAGCACATCAGCCCCTGAGGCGTGACATGTCCTCGAGGTGGGGAGGGTTGGTCTCAGTGTGTTGATGATCTGTTAAATAGGAAAATATCAGCAGCTAACAGCCATGTAAACACTAAGAACAACACAGTTACGCTGCCCATGCTGGAAGATGCTGCGTCCGACGAACTAGGGGCCCGGAGTGAAGAAAGGTGTAGGGGGCATTCACAATGTCCACATTGTCGCAGGAAAAAAAGCTGCCTTGGCCTCGATTTGGACGGACAGTTTGTGTCCTCGATGGCTGACCGCGGTTAGCATAATGGCTTGTTAGCATCATGCTGCCTCTCTGAAGAGTGTGGGCAGAAACATTCATACTTTCCTTTGCGTCTTGAGACGTGTACTTGGGACATGTGCAGCATTCGGGACTGCTTGGCCCGTGGTAGACTACAACCAACCAGCAGGGGGGCGCAATCTTGGCAGATTTTATCACAGGAAACGCAGATATTAATGCAGATAAATGTTGAGATTTTTATACAGAACTCGCATCTTTAATCGAAATGAGGATATGCATTTTAGTTCTGGTTAAAAAAAAGAAAGAAGTAGGTGTGCAGTTGCTGGAACGACCGGAGATGATGGGAGCAGAATGAAAACAAGCAGCTTTACGTTTTCATTCTGGCTGCTGATTTCAAAACTCGTTAGCTGCTTAAGCGTCATTACGATCAACTGTGGGAGACTATCTGCTGCTTTTTCCCAGCTTTAGAAAGTGCTCCACAAAACCTTTTTTCCCCCTGAACTCAGAAATAGCCAGGCACATTTTTTAAAACAACCACTCCCCGTTGACTTTTTCTGATGAAAAAGAAAAATTTTTTGGGGAAAAAAAGTAGAATAAAGTGAACACGGCCATAATCAAGGACCAGTGGGCGAGACTTGACCGACCTCAGCCAAGATGTACCTGAAACCTGGCATTGTATTTATATGGATTGGTAAAAGTTGAGCTTTTCTATATTTCTCCCAGTATTGTGTGGGCAGGTGGACTCTGTATTAATGGACACATCATCAACGCAATTTCTATAAGTCATCCATCTCCCGGTTAGAGACCAATCCATCAAGGTCAGCATTGGACCTCTTGATCATAAAAACTGATGGCGAGGTGTGCAACAGGGCCGGTATTATCCATCCCCCAGGAAATGAGAGGACACGATAGTGCGTAAACACTGTCATTCTCTGCCTGTCACCGAGGGACCGTCAAGCCATTCAGAAAAAAAATCAGGGACTTTATTAATGGAGTGACTGTGACCTCCCCGGCCCTCCTCTGCCATCTCCCAGGGGATCTGGTGACATTTCATTAGCCTCCCCGTCTCGTTGTTGCATCTAATGGACTGGCTTCACTGTCTGCTGTCGCTCGGACGCTGACTTTGAAATTGCCTGTCTGGAGACTGGGGGGACAAGTTGAGCTGCAGGTGGGAAGTTGTGTACTGGGGATTGTGTGTGTGTGTGTGTGTGTGTGTGTGTGTGTGTGTGTGTGTGTGTGTGTGTTCAGTTATATTTGTGAGAACCAATTTCTAGCTTTTAACCGTAAGTGTGGGGACATTTTGGCCGGTCCTCGTTTCTTCACAAGGGTCTAATTTAGGGTTAGGACTCCGGTTTAGAACGACCGGGATTTCACCCCCCCCCCCCAAAAAAAACGACCATGAGCGGTCAAAATGACCGCCGGTTTGTAAACTCTATATTCTGTCAAGATAAATACCCAGTTGAGATATTAATGCATTGCATGTGTTAGTATGTCTGTTAGGAAATGACTGACACCAAAATTAATATTTTAACAACTATAATACTATTTTTAAACAATTTAAAGAGACCTCAAACTTGAAAAGCAAAATTCAAAAAGTGAAAATATTACCTGAAAATCCAAACAAGAAAACACATATTGCTAATCTAACAAACATAACAAGGCCTATAAAACGGGAAATAATGAAAACAAAGAACTGAAAATAATTATTAAAACAGTCCCAAACAACGGCCAAAACTTAAAAAACTGCTAGAACGACCATAGGCGGTCAAAATGACCGCCGCGGTTTTTAAACTCTGTATTCTGTCAAGATAAATACCCAGTTGAGATATTAATGCATTGCATGTGTTAGTATGTCTGTTAGGAAATGACTGACACCAAAATTAATATTTTAACAACTACAATACTATTTTTAAACAATTTAAAGAGACCTCAAACTTGAAAAGCAAAATTCAAAAAGTGAAAATATTACCTGAAAATCCAAACAAGAAAACACATATTGCTAATCTAACAAACATAACAAGGCCTATAAAACGGGAAATAATGAAAACAAAGAACTGAAAATAATTATTAAAACAGTCCCAAACAACGGCCAAAACTTAAAAAACTGCTAGAACGACCATAGGCGGTCAAAATGACCGCCGCGGTTTTTAAACTCTGTATTCTGTCAAGATAAATACCCAGTTGAGATATTAATGCATTCCGTATGTTAGTATGCCTGTTACGAAACTAACTTGACACCAAAATTAGCATTTTAGCAACTTTTAATACTATTTTTCAAACAACTTAAAATGGCCGCTGTCCAATACCTGTAAATACCGCAACGCCTGGGCGGTAGTCATGGTGCCTCTGTAAGCAGACGCGTTGTCCATAATCACAAATCCGGTTTAGACTATTTCTCTCCACTGGAGGGCGCCGGTGTGTTTCTGGGACAGAGCGACGAACTTCACGAAGGAAATGACGCGGCCAACACGTGAAAAAGTCACATGACGCGCACGATGACGCGCAAATTACGCGCGGCCATTTTGACCGCTCGTGGTCGTGTTAGAGCTAGCATAGCATTTTTGTGTAGTTGATCTAAAACCTTATTTTAACGCAAATATATGCAATGTTAGTAGCATTCGGGGAGTGCAGGTCTGTAGCTTTCATTTCACAAAGATATGAAACTTTGAGAATCCAAAACGGTCAAAATGACCGCCTTGGTCGTTCTAGTGTTAAGTTCAGAATTAGGATTAGGTTAAAGTAAGCGTTGAAGTAGGCATGTGGTTCGCATGGTTAAGGTTAAGGGCTAGAGAATGAATGTAGTCAATGAAGGTCCTCAAAGGTATAGCAAAACAAAGGCATGTGTGTGTGTGTGTGTGTGTGTGTGTGTGTGTGTGTGTGTGTGTGTGTGTGTGTGTGTGTCTGTGTGTGTGTGTCTGTGTGTGTCTGTGTATGGTGGTGGATCACTGTACCGCTGTTGTTTCTTTAGGGACTCTATTAGTCACCCTCCAGTCTGCTGCCTGTGTTTAATTGGTCCGTCTGGAGAATTCAGCGCGTTCAGAGTAGCTTGTGGAGATGCGGGTTAGGCGAGGGGGCTGGGGACCAAAATGAGATCCAGTCACCACCGTGGGAAAAGATCCACGTCATCCCCCAAGATTAATGTTGGCTCAAAATTGAAACCTAATTTACACTAATTTTTTTCAAAGCCTAGTGGTTCTTCACTTGTTGTTTGGTACGATGCCAAGTCATTTCACAGCCTGGGCTCTCTGGATTTAAGTGGGCTTAAGTGATTAAAGACCTTAGATCACGTCGGTCACGCTTTATAATAAGGAGCTGTGTGCAGTGATTGATCAGTGATTAAAAGAAGCTCTTTCTACACACTTATTAACATTAGCAGTGGATATCAATAAATGATTAATAACTCATTCAGCACAATTTTTGATAACGGCTTTGCATTAAGAACACAAGAAAATATGAAAACCAAATTGAATTAGAAATGAGGACTGACATTTCTCAGCCCGCCGGTTAAAAATCCAGCCTAATGAAAATCACGTTTTCCAGTCTCGGTGTATTTTTAACAGAGGGTGAAGTTACCCAAGATATCAGAACTGCTGATGTGAGAAACCCTTGAGAAACTCGCCTCCATCTCAGAAAGCCAATCAGCTTCTGGGAACAAATGACGTCATCTAATACTCGGATGTGATTGGACAGTCAATGAATCGTCATTGTCAGCTGGCCTTTTTTGGAATAGTTGCCTGGCAACATCATGCTAGTAAGCCAGCTAGCTATCCATAAACAGTCTTGAAAACTCAGCCTACTGAGTATTGGCTGTGAAAAAAATGACACTCCTCACATAAATGCTCCATAGCGACACTTGTCTGGCTGAACTGAACTGGATCTTTTAAGTTCTGGCAAAGTCCTAAGTGGTTAAGTTAAGGGAACTCTTTTGGCCTGGACGGTCTGTTCTGGTAAGTGCTATTAGGAAAAAAAAGTTTAGATTAAATAAAGGAAGATACTGGATACCACATACCAAGACATGTTAGTAATATGTTTTATATATATATATGCTAATGCTAACGAGGGTGTTGTAAGGGCTTATAAGTGCTCGATTACTAATTTGTTAATCAGTATTTATAAGCTACCGCTAATAAAGCGTTACTGAAACTTTTTATAAAATGCACATTTTGGGGGGAAAGAGTCAACGTCTCAGCTTTGTCAACATATAAAGCAGGTGTCTTCTAGGCACCTGTGTGTATTTTGGTGAGCTGTGTGTGTGTGTGTGTGTGTTGCCAGGTGGGGTGGGGGTAGATACAAAGCAGGTGTGCTGCCTCGGGCAGGAGAGGCGTCGTATGATTGAGGGGATGCGGGGAGGAGAATTCGTCACTATGGCAACAGGCAACTTTCACCTCCAGCTCATTACAGCTGTTCGCCTTTGAAAGCAAATTGGGTAGCACAGGGGCCACTAAGAATGTAGCGTGAGGGAACGCCGAGCTAATGACGGCGTTTAAACACAAAGACACGAACGGGCGGCTCCAGCGTCCACAACAGCCGTCCAAATCAAAGTAGAGTCAGATTAGGCGTCGTACTGATACCCGCAGCAGTATTCTGTTCACACTCATGGAAAAAATCTGGTTTTAACCTGTTGTAGTATGGGAAGATATGTCTTGAAGATGAAATAAGAAAAAGAAACATCTCTCGGTTATTCGGTCACCTCCCCTCCCCCTAAACATCCCCCTCCCCCCCCCCACACACACACACACACGTACCAATCAACCCACCTCTTTGACGGAATGTGTGAAAAGTTACATTTCTCACAACTTTAGTGAGGCCGTAAGGGAAAACCATTATCTTTAAAGCACAAATACACACTGATTTGGTTTTCTGTATGTACAGCAGAGAGAACAATTGGTATGTTGGATACACTATTACCGCTCTCCTTTCACAGAAGCATCGTTCCTGTGCCGTTCCGTGATTGTTCCATGTTTCAGTTCCCACCACGCTTCACTAGCGGAACCTCATTAGGACACAAGTGCTTCGTGCACAAGCACCGCAATGCAATTTTCCTGATGCGTACCATCTATGACTAGACAAAAGCCGTTGTGTGAGTCATCCTCAACACACACAGCCACACACTCACAGTTCTAGTCATAAATATATATATATGCTGCATGTGGACCAGTGACTTGCACCCTGCAAACCTCTCGGCTCACTGCGGTTAGCTTTCAGAACGTGAATGCGTACACAACGCCCACGACCACTATGTTCCCAATGGTGGCGGTGATGGCAATCCAGAGCCAAATGGCATCCCTGGACATGGACTGGGGCTCCTCGGGCGGGCCGTGGGCCGCCAGAGACGCGGCATGGACGCTGGCTGAGGAGTTGAACAGAGAGTGGTCGGTGCTGTAGTCGTCATTCGGGGAGGAGTCCATGAACGCTCCCGTCATCACCGGAATCTGACGAAACACAAAACATTAGCAGATGATGAATAAAGCACACGACAACCAGAGGTGGGACCAAGCCATTGCTCTCCAAATCACAAGTCTCAAGTCTTGGCACGCAAGTCCCAAGTCAAGACTGACACATCCCAAGTCAATACCCAAGTCCTAAACTTTGAATTTCAAGTCCTAAACAAGTCATTATGTGCTCTTCATGCCATTTCAACATTTTAACAACAGAGTAATAGTTGATATGCTGAATTTGGGCGGCATGGTGACCCAGTGGTTAGCACTGTCACCTCACAGCAAGGTGGTCCTGGGTTCGAACCCGAGGGTTGTCCAACCTTGGGGGGGGGGGTCATCTCAGGTCGCCTTCTGTGTGGAGCTTGCAAGTTCCCCCCGTGTCTGTGGTGAGTTTCCCCCACCGTCAAAAAGAAACATGCATGTTAGGGTTTATACTCCTGTCTGTGCTCTTGAGCAAGGCAGTGGGAAAAGAACTGGAGTTGGTCCCCGGGTGCAGCATGAAGGCGGCAGCCCACTGCTCCTAGCTACACAGATCACAGCTGGGATGGGTTAAGTTGCAGGAACTGAATTTCCCCAAGTTGATTAATAAAGGAAACTTAAATTTACAGCAATCATTAATGCTTTTTACAATCAGCATATTTAACGGATTGATTGGATTCAAAGTGGATCTGTAATTATGGAAATGAAGAGTTGATTGGCTGCACACTTCTTGCAAGTTTTCTATCTTTGGGCTTGGAGAAAGTATCAAGTATTTTAAGTAAAAAGGCTCAAGTCCACTTCACATCATGAGTCACTGGTGTTAAATTGCAAGTCTTTCTCAGTGTTTTAGAGCCAAGTCTAAAGTCATCCTCGAGTCTAACTTGAGAGTCCACACCGCCGGCTACAACCCGCCATTTTGATCCTGTTCCCCTGTCAGCGCTGACGGAAATTATGTCATATAAATTGTCTGCATCATCCTCTGGATGTAATCCTTATGAACCTTTCAAAAGAAGTCTTTGAAAACGAAGGTTATCATGAATACTAGCTCCTTCTCTATTAGCCACTTGTTTCATACTTGCAGTTACCTAACAGATCTAACAGATCTGGCTCCTGCTGCACGTCACACTTTCAAACCAACGTCATTCACTGTTTGTCCCATTTGCTTCTTTTCTGCTGTAAATGAATTTTTTTTTAAGTGCTATACAAATAAAATGCATAGTGATGATTTGGAACAATAATTGTATATAGTATCATATAGACACCGACGGTGTGATATATTAAGAATACCTTTTTCTTTATAATATTTATTATTTACTTAAAAAGGAGTTAAAGAGATGTAGTACAACAGCAGGTACAATTCACTAACTCTAAACATGTGCTCCATCTCTAATTGTCCGTTCCTCTTAAGTACATCCAAAGTATTTCATCCTCCACCTATTTCTTCTGGCTGATACTCTGTACCCCCCCCCCCCACACACACACACACACACACACACACACATTTTCTTCTCTTTTAAAATGCTGTCTGGGAGGAATATAATGCCTGTGTTTGCTGACACGGGCATCGGGGTCAAAGCCGTTAGCGGTAAAACGGAGTCATTTCAAAAGCACCACTGAGGCACGTTGAGAAGAAATCTGCGGCTCATCTGAAACTAATCCACAAGGAGTACTTGGAGCGGAACAGAAAAGATGCTGGGAAACAGACAGTCACCTCATGAGATTCTTTTGAATATTTTCTTGTTTATATTTCGTTTAAAAAGCGAGATACCGAGATAGAGGACAAATGGCGTAGGACAGAGTGAAGCAGAAGTGCAACAAAGGACTTGAAGCAGACACTGAAACCCTGACACTAATTACATTTACAATCAATCGATCAAGCTTTATTTGTATAGCACCTTTTTGAAAAGTGCTATATGAGTCTCAAACATGAAGAGCTGGACTACACCAGGCCCTGACATGATTCACGCCTACTGGCTGAAGAAGCTAATGACACTCCATGAACACCTGGCGACAGATGAACCAGTTGTTAACATCAGGGGAGAACAATACTGATCACGAAGGAGCCCCACAAGGGTACAGCACCTTCAAACTACCGGCCGATAACCTGCCTCTCCACGACATGGAAGATCCTGTCAGGCATCGTAGCAGCTAAGCTGAATAGGCACATGATTCAATACATGAGTGAAATTCAGAAAGAAATTGGGAACAACAGCAGCAGGTCAAAGCATCAGCTACTGGTTGATAGAGCAGTCATCCAAGACTCTTAAAACCAGACAGACCGACGTGATCACAGCCTGGATTAACTATAAGAAAGCCTACGATTCAGTGCCCACACATGGTTACTGAAGTGCTTGGCACTATACAAAATCAACAGGACACTAAAAGCCTTCATCAAGAACTCAATGCGGCAGTGGAAAACGACACTAGAGGCCAACTCAAAGACAATCACACAGGTAACCACCAAATGTGGCATATACCAAGGTGATGCACTATCCCCACTGCTGTTCTGCATAGACCTGAACCCCCTCAGTCAGATCATCACAAAGAGTGGATATGGATACAGGTTCGGAAGTGGAGTTACCATCAGCCACCTCCTATACATGGATGACATCAAGCTGTATGCCAGGAATGAGTGAGCGAGACGTTGACTCACTGATCCACCTCACCAGGATCTGCAGCGATGGCATTAGGTAGTCATTTGGACGCAACAAGTGCGGTTGAATGGTGGAAAAAAAGAGTAAAGGTGGTGAGGACTGAAGGCGTTGAATTACCAGATGGCAGACATACAGGACAGTTACAAGTACCTGGGTATTACACAGGCAAATGGAAACCCCAAGGAGGCAGCAAGGAGGTCAGCCACAGCCAAATACCTCCAGAGAGTGAGGCAGGTCCAGAGGAGCCAGCTCAATGGGAAGAATAAGAGCCAAGCCATCAAAGCATATGCCCTACCAGTCATCAGATACCCAGCTGGAATAATGAGCTGGCCAAAGGAGGCGATAAAGGCCACATATCAGGACATGGAAGCTCCTCACATGATATTAGCATCTGTTCTTTATCTACCACCATGTTTTATCCTATTCAAAACTATTGAAGACACATTAGTGATAGATAGATAGATGCCCCTGTATTCGTTTTGAATACAGGGGCAACATATCTCCTACCAGAGGACATGATCTGAAAGCAGGTGCTGAGGTTATGAGTGGAGTCCCTCGTGATCTTACTTGCTTTCTTCACCGCCCTCTGGTCATGGAGCGGGTTTCGATGGTTGAGCACTGGCCCCGCAGAGCTTGGACCCCTAGGTGATCACCCTCCACAGCTTGGCCTTGTGGGTCTCTAAGAGCCCCTCATACCAGGCCAGTGCTTGCCCTTTAGTGTGAGAGCCCTCTTTGTTTGTTACTGACAATATGGAGACCAGACATATATACATGATGGATGAGAAGACTGTGCGAAGGCTGGTCACCAGATCAGTTAATGCATGGACAGCGAATCACCTTGGTGTGTTGAATTGCCAGTGGGTGCAATTTATTCTTTGTAAACTCGTGTATCAACTCATGGTTAAATAAATGGCGGCAGACGGAAAAAAAATTAGAAATTTTGGCACCAAGCCTTCATTAGTGTACGTTGCTGCAGCTGCAAGCAAACAACAAACGCTACTCGTGTGCCAAAGTTGCAAAGTGTCTCTTTAAGAATAGCCCTTCGAAATAAACGATGAGGGAAGAAGATCTGATCTGGGCAAATCATTTGGTAAAACGTTTACAGTTTGAAATGTCTCCGTTTGTTCTTACTCACATCTAATGTTTTCATTTAATCAGGCTTAAGTTAAGTGAGGCATATTGTATTGAAAAAGACATTTGGCATTTTCAATCCATTTTTATACATCTTGTGTTATGATGAACTTGAACAATGAAACCAAACCGAAGCTCCCTGCAAGTGTTGTTTCTTGTTCTGTTGGCTCCAGGAGGCTGGAGGTGTCATCAGCTGATGGCATTAACTTTGGCAGCCTGTTTTTTTTTTGTAACATGTCGTCCATTTTCATCAACTGATGTGACCTTATCCCCCCCCCCCCCCACAAAAACATCTTATTTTCTAACTTGGGGTGGATAGTCCTTCAATTTCACCATCACTTTCCACACACCCATACATTATTATAAGACGTGATAACATGAACTCGGCTTGTGCTCTCTTCTATTAGTTATGGTTATTTCGTGGATTAAAACATCATTTAGAGCGTCTCGATCCTGCGTCACCTCGGTTCTTCTTCGTTTACTTTGAAGCATTTTTGAGATGAAAGCTGCGTACCGAAGAAACAAAGCGATGTGCCAGACTCATCTGGTGGCGGGTGTCACCTTGAGACGAGCTAACCGCCTGCATTTCAATGTAGTCAATAATTTACCTCATCATCAACCGTAGATTAGGTTTATGGAGGAGACATTTAAATTCATGATGGGCAACCGCACACCACTAGCACCCAATTGAACCACTCACAAAATTCAAACAAAGGCTGTGTCCTCCGCTGGCCCCAAGCAAACAGACTGGATTGTACATTCTGCAGGAGAACATTTGCAATTAGCACACACTTTTTATTTGGGAATCTTTCTTTGTGAGCTGGTGTAAATGGTGCCTTCTTGTCTTGCACAAGGTTCTTGTAAACATGATGTTTGTACTCTTCCTTAACTGCAACGTAAACCCAGCAAGTAACGCGTCAATAAACTACAAAATACAATAAACTACTGGCGGATGTGGCATCGCACCCACTTTTGCACATCATGTCATATAATCAGATTGAAATTTAAACACCAATAGATTTTAACACCATTTATTACTTTATTCATCACATCCAAAGGAGTTGAATCAAGTGCAACTGGACTTGGCTTTATATCCGTGAAGGCTTTTCGCCTCTCATCCAAGAGGCTTCCTCAGCTCGTGCCTTTCTGACTAGACCAAGCTAGTCTGACTGGCTGCTGATGAGACTCAGATATTTATCCTCTTTGGAGTCGTTATCAGAGCTATCAGTTGGTTTATTCATCACGCCATCTCTTTCTGCTAAAAATCTGCAAGTATATGTAGGGCCGTTTTTTTGAGTTGGCCGCTAGGTGGTGCTCTTACCTTGTTTGGGTTCCTTTATAGTCGGCAATACGTGTTAGTTAAGTCCTGGGCAGGGACGCCGTACTTTCACACGCTTTGCAAGGCAAGTTGTGCTGTAAGCGATGGGTGGACAATGGGTGGATGGATTTTGAAAGAATCATTTGTGCACTAGTAACTGTAGACCAGTGTTTCTCAACCGGGGGTCCGCGGACCCCTAGTGGTCCGAGGTGTAATTGCAAGGGGTCCGTGAAAATAAAATATCTTTAAAAAAAAGATCCTATGACATTTATAGAAATAGGATTATTTTACTCAAATGTGACCGAGACCTTTATCTACCTAAACTATAAAGGGTAACAGGACTTTTTTCTCTAATTACATCTGTTTCACAAGTGTAATTTATTGTATTTTAATAAGAGATCTCGCTCCCGTTTGCATTGTTAAAAGTTACTGCATAAAAATGCTGTTGTTACATATATCTGAAAGTTACTGAATACATATTCTGTTTTGTTACATATATCTGAAAGTTACTGAATACATATTCTGTTTTGTTACATATATCTGAAAGTTTCTGAATACATATTCTGTTTTGTTACATATATCTGAAAGTTACTGCATAAGAATTCTGTTTTGTTAACTATATCTAAGTTACAACTGAAAGCTCTTATTTTTGCCCCAAAGAGTGAATAAATGCTATAATGAGATTTAAAATGCAGTTTCTACTGTTTCTATCAAATTGCAACCCCCCTCCCCCAAGATCAGGTGGAGGGGTCCTCAGGGTAGATCAAAAATACGCAGGGGGTCCAGGACCCCAAAAAGGTTGAGAACCACTGCTGTACAGAAAGATACTCATCACTCTCTAATTCCTTACTGGTAAAATCAAACCTTTAGATATTCCCAGGTCTGTAAAAACTCTCAGATATTGTTTAAAAACTGTTTAAACACGAACAGAAATGGCTAACGCTTCTTCAGCCAAATCCGCCGCCGGTCTTTGATACTACTTCCGCCGAACACCGGAAGTATTACCCATAATCGTTTCCCCAGTGACACCCGCCCCCCCAGGAAACTCGTGGATACACTGGGAGGGCCGAGAGAGAAAGAATCCTGGGTTACAAAGTAAAACATTGTTTTGCTATGTGTCTCTTTGAAAGCGGTCCCCCTGGGTCAGCTTCCCTCATCCGAACCTTTTTTTTCCCCCTGACAGTCATGATGTCATCAGAGACTCATTTACAAACAGCCAATCAGATCAAATCATCAAAATATCAATGAGCTATAAATTATTTTTAAAATGTATACTAATTACGGATTTATTGGATTCAAAGTGGATGTCTGATTAAAATGAGCGATGACGAAGGTATAAAAAACCCAATATTAGTCATTAACAAACATATTTACATTTGCTGAATATTCTATTATGCCATCCTGAGGTTTATAGACATGAACAGTAAAATCTGATCACTGACTCTGGTCCGACTTTAATATGGACGAATGACCAGGCGATGTCATGTGACAAAAAAAATTTGCATCACATGAGGAAGAGTTAGCTTAAGGATGGAGCAGTAATGAATATGTATCTACATTTAGACAGAGGTGGCAAAGCCAGATCCAGGGAGTACAAAACCGAACCACGTATTTCTTCCACCCGTGTGCTAAATCAGCTGATTTCATTACCCTATCAGGCTGAAGTGTGGGGTTGATTAGCCTCAATTGGGTTAGCACATGGGTGGAGCAAATACATGGGTAGGACTTTTACTTTCTGGACCTGGATTTGTTAGGATTATTATTATTTTTCTCCGCTAAAAGTGTCTGAGGCTCAGCAACCATAAGTCCTAGACCAACCAAATTTGGTAGGTGGATTCATACGGCCCCCCCACTACTCAGGCACCCCAAATCACCTATGTCAGCCAGATGGTGGCGCTATAACAAAGGGTCATGCGTAATTCCCACACCATAAGTCAGATCAACACAAAACTGCACAGACCTATGCATCTGAATGTGCTCTACAACTTTGTTATTGGGACCACATCTGTCAGCCATATAGGTTGCCCGCCATTTTGACTTGTATTAGTTTGGGCGCGGTTTCTCAGCTAAAAGTGTCTGAGGCTCAGCAACCATAAGTCCTAGACCAACTAAATTTGGTAGGTGGATTCTTACGGCCCCCCCACTACTCCGGCACTACAAATCACCCATGTCAGCCAGACGGTGGCGCTATAACAAAGGGTCATGCTTAAAAGGCCATAACTCCCACAGCATAAGTCAGATCAACACAAAACTTAATCGACCCATGCATCTCAATGTGCTCAACAACGTTACTATTGGGACCATCTATGTCAGTCATATAGTTTGCCCGCCATTTTGACTTATTTGGTGTGGAAGCGCTGCAGCTCTACATACCACACGCCAGGACACCACCTGGGTATAACGACATACTTTCTCTTTTTATGGCAGTCGGCTAGGACGCAAGAAATCAGACCCAGTCTGGTCCAGTTTTGGAAACTCTGGCACATGTTTCTGAAGCAATGGAAGTGTTACGACATTTTTAAAAATTACGGTAATCGTCTAAGACACAGGCGACCCAAGTAATCCGACATTGTCATATCTAGTTGGAAACTCGGGTAGGCTGCTGCTTCTGAAGCAAGATTCTTCAGTCTTTATTACATTACCAACAGCGGTTCGGTTTCATGTTGAAACGGTAGTCTATTACAGGCCAGGTGTATAAAAGGCCCCTACGTATCATAGTGTTAATTATTTACGTTGGGTGAAGGTATATGATCATGAGGACAAAACCATTCAAATTGCTCCATAGGGGGCGCAACAGTGCCAATGCTTGGACCCCTCCCAACGCCGCTTGCGGCTTTAATTTTTTTTGTTTTTGCTTTGTATTTGCAAATTAAATGGAATAAAATTCAGTGTTGATAACAGACTCTCAACACCCCGCCTCCCCCCCCCCTCCCCGGGCAGTGATGAGTGTGTCCACTCAATTTCACTGTTCATATGTCTGGTTATCATGGGGGGGGGGGTTCTGTTATATTGTGGTCATGCAGATTTATAACAGAGTTTATGTGCGCACCGCCAATCCTGCACCCTTTCCATTTCACGCTATATGAGCTCCTGCTTTTCTGTGAAACTCCAACTTGTTGTCAGTTTGTGTCCACGCCAGCTGCTGTTGATTTGAGTATTTCGTTCAATTGTGTTATTTATTTATTTTTTCCATTCTGATCATTTGTCACTGTTTCGAGTGCAAATAATTAAATAGACTCAAAACTTTACTGTTTTCATGTCATGGACATTTCCGTTCCCATTGATATCCTAATAGCCTATCCTTGGATTATTCACCTTAATCCGATTATTGACTACATGTTAACATCGAGACTGTCACAGCCCTGATGTAAACGGTGGTATAAAGAGTCTATTTGTTTGTGTGCAACACCTGCTCCCATGAATGCAGTTCTCAGTGACAACGTCATACTCGGATGGAATAATGTGAGCAGAGATTTGTATTTATTCATTTTTTATTCATTTTTGTTACTTCTGAAGAACTTTTGTCACCAAAAGAAACTCGCATGAACAGTACTGGTCGAATAAAAATAAGTGCGCTTTAATTCTTGCAAGGGAACATCAGCCACACAGAAAAGCGTCTCTGTGAGCCTCCCGGACCAAAGCCAGTTTGGAGTTTACACACAACAGCAAATAACATACAGGGAGAGAAAGGAGAAAGAAACTGGGGCCATCATGGCCGTCAGTCTTTCAGAGACAGAGAGCTGACTCCATCCCCATGTGATACCGTGTAGGGTCTTCACAGAAACAAGGAGGAGGACAGGTCAGAGATACACAGGGAGGTCACTGTGCCACAGTGACCATTTAAAGAGCAGGAGCCTTAGTCACATACTCTCATTACATAGCCTGATATCCCAGAGGAGGAAGTTAAGAAAGGCTTTTACGCAGGATAAATACGTATCTGTCAAGGACAAGATTCAGCCTCCATATTATGTAACACGTTTAAGCTGATGGTGCAGATTATGATGAACACCTGCTCGCGCCAGCTGTATTTGGGTGAAATTTAAGGTTTCTTAGAATGCACATAAAACAGAAGAGTTGAAGAGACATGACTGGGGGGGGGGGGACAGTACAGATGCTTGTTTTCTTTTTGCTGAATGCCTTCCCATCCATCCCTGATGCGGTGAATAGCAGAGGGGACCCTCCGGGCCTTCAAGGTATTCAGTGAAGGCCAAAGAAAAATATTGAAAGGGTTTTTGTACTCCTATATGTTTTTATTATTTTTATTCACTGAAATAATAGAAATAATTTTTAGATAATCGTTAAAAACTTAGACTTATGTGTCTTTGCAAAAAGTGGGTTGATATAAGGAACGGGAAATGGACCAATCACAATTTTTCTTCTGATGGTATCTGGGCGAATCAGTCAATGTGGGCATGAATTTGATTTTGACACTTTTTGGCATGACCGCGGCTAACGAAGAAATTGACGTCATAGCTGATTTGCTTTTGATTCCGTTTCCCAGGTGAAATTTCCAAGATAAAGAAGAAATATCTGGAAGGGAGATACCAAGACCTAAGCTCGAAGGGCTCATGCAGGCAGGCAAGAGCTTCGTGAGGCACTTTACGGAACGAAGGATGGATTTTGTTTTCAAGTGACTGGTGAGTCCTGCTGTATTAATTAGTGTTGATTAAGATTGTTTCTAACAATGCTTGAATTTGCTGCTGAGCTATATTGGCCTAATTTCTATCTTTAAAAATATTTTTTTAATGTTGGCCTATTGTATTGAGCAATACAAGTGAACGACTTTCCTTTATTGTTGGCTGAGTGAGCCAACATGAGCCAACGTCTATAGGCCATCTGAAGGCCGGTTGAAAGTTTTGCTAATGCATTTGTCTTATAACCAGGATTGCATAGTTTTCAGCCTATTAAGCCGGTGGTTTGAGCACATGAATTAACACATGTCAGAGGTAGTTTGTTATGGACTTATTTTTATGTTGAATTAATAACGTAGAATACTGGCACTCATAGATCAATATTCTTCTGTTTGTTGTGGGCAAAACCGAAGGCCTTTCAGCTAAAAGCCATCATCAGCATTTTAGCTGACATGTATTCTTTTTTGCCCGCAATCAAATCAAATATATCAATTATTTATATGAATCAACCTTTTGCCTGAGCTTTATTACCACCTCATTGGTAAAGGGATTGATCGGTAAGTACAGAATCAACAAAACAGTCGCTAAAAGGCACTAAAAATTTCAGTTGAAATACCCTTTGGAAAACTCATGCCGCTGTTGTTTCTTCAATTTCTCTCTGGTAACTGTTTATCGACTGTGGCACAGTGGTTAGCGCGGTCGCCTCACAGTAAGAAGGTCTTGGGTTTGAGCCCCGGGGTAGTCCAACCTTGGGGGTCATCCCAGGTCATCCTCTCTTTGGAGTTTGCATGTTCTCCCCGTGTCTGCATGGGTTTCCTCCGGGTGCTCCGGTTTCCTCCCGCTGTCCAAAGACATGCAGGTCAGGTGAATCTACCATACTAAACTGTCTCAAGATGTGAATGTGTGTGTGTGTCGGCCCTGTGATGGCCTGGCGGGCTGTCCAGGGTGTCTCCCCGCCTGCCGCCCAATGACTGCTGGGGCAGGCTGCAGCATCCCCGCGACCCTGAGACCAGGATAAGCGGTTTGGATAATGAATGGATGGATGGAGCTATTTATCGATATCTGTTGTCAAAGGTTGGTTTGAATACGTTGAGTCAAATATGAACTTGTCGCCCAGGTTCACCTGGTCAGACCATACAGAAAAGCCAAATATTCTGTACACTCTTGGCAGAGAGACTTGCCTTTCAAGTTGGGCCATAATATGTTGCCTGTCTGTATTTCATCATCTCATCCCTGCAGCCTGAGAGCACTTCACAAAGCAGCCGTCACAAAGGATAAACGTCTTCACGTGGCTTTCAGCTGCCCTTCAGATTAGCCTGCAGTCACCGGTCACGAGGGCTTTAAGTGCTCTCCCTATATTCTGAATTACCTTCTCTCTAGTGGAGCCAGCGGCTCCAGTGCAGGAGAGAAGGGTGCAGTGGATTTCACAGATGCCAAGAAAAGAGAGGGGGGGAAAAAGCCCAAAGCAACTTCTTTCTGAGACTAATACTGCATTTACCTCGGAAGTCGGAACTGGGATGACGTCGCACCCGAGTTGATGACAACGCATTACGCAGTATTTTGCTCATACAAACACTGTCGCAACATGTCCACAGATAGAAGTTGGACAGTACTGTGTATACGACTGATTTAATGAGACGCAACTGAGACAGAAGTGCTAATAAATAGTATGTTGTTACAGCTTTCATACTGTTGATGCATTGAGCAGCCATCTTGGACTTTGAGTTTGGGGTTGATGAGGTTCTTCCAACTTTCTGAATCAGAAATCTGACTTCGGGGGCGTTCCAGTTGAAATTTCCGACTGAGAACTCGGAAATTCGGACTTCCCAGTTCAAATGGAATGCACTCTCAGCTACGCACATGTTTTTTCCTCTCTAAAAACACCTATTTTAGGTTGTGAGAATGCCCACTGGACTGGCAAAGTCCCTGATGGGGCAATCTTGAAATTTCAGAGGGATGCTGTGTATTTTGTGCGTAGACTATTCTCGGTAGCCTTTTTTTTAACTGACTTAAGCAGTATTTTCATACAAGGCTGTTTCTGTTCTCTTCACGGAAAGGATAGCGGTATATGTTCCATTATGTTCCGGTCTTACTAAACCATCCAGAATGGATTGTTAAAGCACTTGAACTTGCTTACTTGTGACTTTATTAACTCAGACAATCTTCACGTTAACTCAGCCTTAGCCAGCATTACTCTTCGCCTGTGCCACACTCTAATTGTTCCCCGGAACAAGACAAACTAGGAACAACAATCCTATCTTACATCTTTTCTTTTTATTCCTTGAAGTACAGTCCCTTACTCTCAACAGATCACTTAATCCCAATATTATCCTTAAACAAAAGACTTGTATTGTCAACATCAGTAAGGATATCACTCCAATATTACGTGAAAACAAATCAAATTATTCTCTTTGAACTACTGTGTCATAGCGGCGTAAGAAAATATCGATACACTCGAGTATCGCAATAGTATCTTTTGTGATACTGTATCGATTCTCAAACCCACTATATCGATTTTTAAATGTTTACGTGTAAAGGTTCGTGACAAACATTTTGTGTTGCGTGTAACCCCACGACCACTAGATAACAGTGTTGTAATTATCTTCAGCTACCATCGCTCAAAGGAGGCCAGCTTTGCTTGGCTTCCCTTAGAGGAAAAAAAAAGTAAAGGTAAAAGTAAAAAAGTGAAAAAAGTGAAGGTTTTAGCCATTCAGATTGAGGCCAGGCATGACTGAGCTCAACACTGAATGGTCGATTCATCATTTAAAAAAAAAAATCAAGGGAGTTCAGGTTGAACCTGGCTTCTCACCAATCAAATCACTGGGGTCATAAAAAAAAACTGCCTGCACTGAGCCTCCAACCAGCTAGCTTACTACATGTAACGCGGGTGGCACCAGTTAGCAAGTTAGCAGAGTGGATGGAGACGGGGACCAGCTCATCAAAAAGGAATTTACCAAGCTTGCTTTTGAGCTGCAACTGAAGATCAAACAGGATGGTAGGCCTACCCCATTGTATAGCCAATAAACTGTGATATTTATACGCAATTGTGTGTCTCCGAAAACCTTCAGCTATGTGTTTATTGTTTAGATGATGAGAGGAAACTCAGAGGAAGCGTCATGTTTTAGCCTGTATAGATCTAGTGTGTGGTTGTGCGTGCATCTTTTAGAGCCAACAGCATTGTTGTTTCTTGCTGATTGTAGTTATATTGTTGGAGATGTCCCCTCACAGGGGGATGCACATAACTCATCTGTTACTAAAAGCCAGTGCTTATGGCTGTGAGAAGTTCACACGTGTTTTTGTACAGTGTTTACAATTACAGTTTCATTTAGCAGACGCTTTTATCCAAAGTGACCTACATCTGAGAGTTAATACAACACAAGCAAGGATCTAGTCAGGAGGCAACAACGCAAGTAAGAGTCATAAAAACTAGGTCCAAGTCTGATAGGAAATAGGTGTCAGACTTGAACCAGTTGAACTTAAACCTAGTATTTGGAGTGGGGAAAAAAATAAATCGCACCTTGTGTTGTTTTGTAGTCCACAAAAGCCTTGTAAATACTATGGCTCCCGAGGAATGGGATATAAGCGCGAATGAGAAGCGTTACCCCAGTAACGGCACTGGTTTATTCTTGTTTGTGCAAGCAAATAATTATGATATCTCCCTGTGATAATGTTGAGATTTAATCTCCATATGATCGGCATCATATGGCAATATGAACTCCACGCGAAGCTGACAGGCTTCCTCAGTAAAGTTTGCCACGCACCACCACTGGCAGGGAATGTGCTGACTATAAAAGTGCTGTATAAATAAAGTTATTATTATTATTATTATATTGTAGAGTTCAGATCTTTTAACTCCGAGTTACACAGTATATCCTCCAAACAACTGGCTTCCATGTCACTTTAAGGAGAGTTGTGGTCCAGTAAAGTGTGATAATTGTCATTCCATTTGTACGGGTGTACAATCAAACAATCTTTATTTTGCCCAAACTCTAGTAAGCAGACGCTTCAGCAAACCCGGACGTCACAAGTGCAGCATGAAAGTCATTAGTTCAACTTTACAATGTACTGCGACAACCATTAACAACAGCACAAAGACACTTGTGCTAAAGACAAGGACAGGGCAGTAGTAACTCAATAGAAGGGCAGTAACACACATGAATTTTTAGTCATTTTGAACCTTAAGTCAATTCCATTCCTGTATGAATCAACCTGGAAAGGTCACTGCAAACCTCTCCACGCTGCATCTCAGGCGAAAGCGAGGGGGATGTGGTGGCACAAGAAAACAAAAATAATGTAAACACCACAGCACCAGCCTGGACCACGGGGAGCTTTGCCACACTACAGGGATGAGCTTCAGCTTGAAAAGCATCGAAGCCAATAAAGCATCTGCTTGTCGACACGATGAATCCGGTTCTCCCAACCATCCAACCAGCTTTCAAGGAGGTGCCCACTGTGAGCAACACCACTCACCGACGAAACGATGCTGAAGGAAAACCGCAAAGTCCTGTCCGGCGTCCCCGCCCCCGCCGTAGGACGCTGCTGTAATGTGACATGGTTACTCTGGAGGACCCACATGCTGCTGATGTGTTCTGGCTTCAAACTCCTCTCCTGAGACGCACCAACAGTTAAAACCGAATCATCCTCCTGTGGGCCTTTACGCTCAACGCCGCCTTTCATTTTTTTTCATTGCGGCCGCTGGATGACTTTGCTGATGGCTCCTCTCACACACGCCGTGCCTGGCAAGCGCAGACCTTCAATCGTCTCTCGGCACCAAGGATGCCGTTTGGAAAACGCAGTGCAATTATTGGATTTCTAGCCCGACAATCTATGTGATTGCCTTTTCATAGGTCAGAAGATGAGGGCCTTGCACTTAATGCATATTATCGCTTGCAGTATGGATCCGGGGAAAGGGGAAGGAGAGGTGTCTGAACCCGTTTTATTATCAGCAAGTTTCCTTTCGTTCCTTCAACGTTTGGTGTTTTGCAGTCTTTCAGGCTGGTCGTGAAAGCATTCAGTCGTGACTGAAGATGGAGCACCTATAGTGTGGCAAGGACATTTGCCTGTTTAACCTTACTTTTTTCCCTCCAAAGCCCTCATAACTGGCTTATTTTTTTTATTTTATTTTTTGGACCCCCCCCCCCCCTTTTTCTCCTACTCCACTCTTCTGAGCCGTCCCGGTCGCTGCTCCACCCCCTCTGCCGATCCGGGGAGGGCTGCAGACTACCACGTGCCTCCTCCCGTACATGTGGAGTCACCAGCCGCTTCTTTTCACCTGACAGTGAGGAGTTTCACCAGGGGGGCGTAGTGTGTGGGAGGATCACGCTGTTCCCCGGTTCCCCCTCCCCCTCAAACAGGCCCCCTGACTGACCAGAGGAGGCGCTAGTGCAGCGACCAGGACACACACCCACATCCGGCTTCCCACCCGCAGACACGGCCAATTGTGTCTGTCGGGACGCCCGACCAAGCTGGAGGCAACACGGGGATTCGAACTGAGATGTTGTAGGCAACAGAATAGACCGCCATGCTACCCGGACGCCTCTATAAATTGCGTATTTTAAACCAAAAAAAAAAAAACATTACACAGAGTGTTTGAGTGAATATGTATTGATGGATTTTAAGGATGAGCGGAAAGATGGATGAATGACAATGAAAAGGGAATGGACCAAAGATGGAAAACGACGCATTTAGCCGAGACAGCCTAAGCCTGTGAAAATGCATGACCTTAAAGGATGATTTTGGTTTTTTGTTTTTGTTTTTGTTTTTTTTTACAATCTGGGTCTTGTTTATGTAGTTTTTGCCATCATGATATCACTTTACACACCTGCTTCGTTGTGGAGATTTGGTACATGGGACGACCGCTGGACGCTGCTTTACAACGGTGTCTTATGGGGCAACCAAGCACAAGCTTCAAACATGTCTTAAAAAGTCAATTTTTACCCAACAATCTTCATAATAGTCAAATAGATATTCAATAATTGCAGCAGGCTTACTAGGATCTGGATTTTGAACAACGGTTTATGTTAGGGGAACCTGCATACACTATAAATAAACCTGCATGTGCACATAAATACCTATGGTAAGTACATAAGCTGGTCCTGCAAGCTGAACCAGGAAGTAACTCAGTAATGTCAATGACCATTGATAATATTTGAAATTTCTGGTAATAACTTATTAACAGACTGGTGGTGGGTTGCTCCCTCTGGGTTGGGGATGAGTTGTTGCCTCAAGTGAGGGAGTTCAAGTATCTCGGGGTCTTGTTCCTGAGTGAGGGTAGGATGGTGCGGGAGATTGACAGGTGGGTTGGTGCAACATCAGGAGTAATGTGGACGTTGTACCGGACCATTGTGGTGAAGAGGGTGCTGAGCCAGAAGGCAAAGCTCTCAATTTACCAGGCAGTCTCCGTTCCAGCCCTCACCTATGGTCAGAGCTTTGGGTAGTGACCGAAAGGGTGAGATCACGGATACAAGCGGCTGAAATGAGTCTCCTCCGTAGGGTGTCTGGGCTCAGCCTTAGAGATAGGGTGAGGAGCTCGGACATCCGGAGGGAGCTCGGAGCAGAGCCGCTGCTCCTTCACGTCGAAAGGAGCCAGTTGAGGTGGTTCGGGCATCTGATCAGGATGCCTCCTGGGCGCCTTCCTTTGGAGGTTTACCGGGCACATCCAACTGGGAGGAGACCCTGGGGTAGACCCAGAACTCGCTGGAGGGACTACGTGTCCACTCTGGCCTGGGAACGCCTTGGGACCCCCAGGAGGAGCTGGAGGGTGTTGCTGGGGAGAGGGACGCCTGGCGTGCCCTACTTAGCTTGCAGCCACCATGACCCGAGCCCGGAGAAGTGGCTGAAGATGAGATGAGATGAGAATTTGTTAACTTTCACTGATGTGATTCATATGAAGTTGTTGTGAAATTTGTGATTCATATAATCGGGTTAAATTGGACTTGTTGAAACATTTCTGACGCTTGTGTTTGGTTGCATAATAGTAATAATAATTATTGTAACAACTTTATTTATATAGTACTTTTGTAAAACAATGTTACGAAGTGCTTTACAAAGGAGTAAAACCAGACGAGGCAAAAATAAGAGTAAGACCAAATAAGTAAGAGTAAAAATTAAAAAGTATATATAAATGAAAACAAATATCAAACATTTGTAAAAGCTTTCATAAAAAGAAAAGTTTTAAGATGAGATTTAAAAGAAGCTAGTTAGTTAGTAATAGGAAGAGAGGTCCCTAGTATGGGGGGGGGGCTCTAACAGCAGAAGCCCGATCACCCTTGGCAACAAACCGAGACCTGGGAATAACCAGCAGGGCTCCATCTGCACATCTTAATGGTCAAGGGGGCACATACCAGGTCACTAAATCAGAAATATATGCAGGAGCAAAACCATTAAAAGCCTTAAACGTGAGCAGTAAAATTAATTAAAACAATAAGATGCCCTTGGACAGCTGAGTCTGATGGATGTCCTGAATCTCCACGGTAAGCCGTTGAGTAAAACGATATCATGACTGATGGCAAAACCGTGATCACACGACCCAGGCTGACCCAGGCAAGAACAATTATCCTTTAACAGGCCTGGACCCAGGTTGAGAAGGTGAATGTCACAATTAGATGTACTCCCCTTCAGTCCTGTCCTGAAAGCCCACAGGACAAAGTGCATCCCACAGATGCTGACATATTTCTGATATTGGAAACTGGTAGTACACCGTACTTTATTCCTGTGATAATTGCTCATTTTGCAGCTTCTACTGCCTGTTATGAATGCATTCGCCTGTGATGAAGGTGGCGCGCCTGTGATAAAACAAAGTCTGTTGGCCATATTTTGCTACCTCCATTGTTTTCTCTAATTCCTTCATCAGCGTCGCTTGCTTGTGCCATGCTCTACTAAAGGAGCTGGCAATATTACAAAACCAAGCGTTAATCACAGACTTATTGCTATGGCTCATCTCCCTCTGAAAATTTAATGTTCCTCTCAGATCTCTCTCAGCAATCCATTCTCCGGCTCCAGACAGGAGTCCAGACGGGAGGGCCTCTGTAGCACATACGAAAGAAGCTGTTGAGAAAGTGAATGGAGCGGAATTACACTTTAGACTGATTATCACCTTATTAGCAACAAGGTGGCCTTCAAAATCAGTCCATTATTCAGCCATGAGAGAGCAGGCTTAGATATTAATACTATCATTACCACAAAAAAAAACTACTACTGAACTTAATGAGAAGAAAAAGAAGAGGAGAAAGAAATCCCCTATCCTCCACACCAGCTTGATCCAGTTCAGATTTCCATGTGACAGGAGGCTATTTACATACTGGACAGTCTATATCAGAGGACACGTATGAAGATATTCACATTTAACCTGTGTGTCGCAGGGCTGTGGGAGGAAACTGGTGTACCCACTGGAAACTCAGTCAAGCCAGGGTAAACATGCAAACCACAAATCGAAGGGCCAGGACCAAACCCAGCAACCTGAGGCAACGAGCGCTAACTGGGGAGCCGCCGTGCCATCAGGAAAAACGAACGAGGACAACAACTAAAACATGTAAATCACATTTCCACTTGGATGATTTTCTCTGTTTGAGCTTCTTCTTGGGCCTGGACTGTAGAATGAAGATGGGTGAAACCAGCCTATACCACACAAACACAAGCCCGAACTAAAAGTTGCGGCCACCTCTATTGTGATGAGCATCCTTCGGGGGCATCGTGGCATCGCGGTCTATTCCGTTGCCTACCAACACAGGGATCGCCGGCTCGAATCCCCGTGTTACCTCCGGCTTGGTTGGGCGTCCCTACAGACACAATTGGCCGTGTCTGTGGGTGGGAAGCCGGGTGTGGGTATGTGTCCTAATCACTGCACTAGCACCTCCTCTGGTCGGTCGGCGTGCCTATTTGGGGGGGGAGGGGGAACTAGAGGGGAATAGCGTGATCCTCCCACACGCTACGTCCACCTGGTGAAACTCCTCACTGTCAGGTGAACAGAAGCGGCTGGTGACTCCACATGTATGGGAGGAGGCATGTGGTAGTCTGCAGCCCTCCCTGGATCGGCAGAGGGGGTGGAGCAGCGACCGGGACAGCTTGGGAAGAGTGGGGTAGTTGGCCAAGTACAGGGGGGGGAGAAAAGATGAGCATCCTTCCATTTCCTTTATATAAAAAATGAAAGGAGAAAAACAAGCAAAGAGCTCTCTCTCTCTCTCTCTCTCTCTGACCCCAGATTCAGGGCATTACTATTTTCATCATGAAACACAGAGGACAAGCAAAAGTCTGTTCTCTCACTGTGTATTGATGATAGAGGGAAGGTTTCGAGATATTGCGGGTATCGTCCATTAAAATCGCTGCTCTTGGGTTTGTGGGACACATTAAATTGGTGCACATCACCGAAACAGATTCAAAATGTGTGCGTATATTTCGCTATCAATAAGACTTGAACTTGAATAGAAAATGTTCCTTCCGATCTCAAAACTGTTATTTATCATTTACCGTAAACTATGGCAGGGTGCTCGAAGTAACCTGTTGTGGTAGCATTCACAATTTTCAGCATTTATCCTGGGAGTCTTACATAATGGCATCCGGTATCATGTGTTCACTTTACCTCCTGTCACCAACGGGACGCTGACACAATGCTATTTTGGCGTCGCAGCAACCGTGAAGTTATTACGGGTAACGGACAAAGACGGGAGCCAGGACACCTCATCCACCTTCCATTCGCTCTTTGGCTGGAGAAGACAGATGATGGGTTGGAGGGGGAACTGGGTCGACACAACGGCGGCGGCGCGGTCTCATACGATATGTTTGGAGCAGATAACTTCGCCCAACGATTTCCTTCCGCCTCCCACCACATTCGCTGTTTCCACGGGTTTAAGTGACGCCGCTGGGGCCTGATGGCAGCGAGCCAGAACACGACGTAAACCCGTCATCCCCCTTCGTTGATGAAAATTATAAAGAGGGAAAGTAAGTTTGATCTTGTCAGGGATCTTTTTTCTTTTTCTTTTTTTTAACCTCTTGAGAGTATTTTAAAGTTATGCGTGAGCTGGTAGTTGAGGTTATTTGTCCCTTTTATGGGAAACTGAAACGGATCTTTGGGCCTGGGTGGTACTGACACACTGCATGCGTGTTTCTTTGGTGATTGCCATACAAATATTATATCATATAACCAATGCTATGGGTACTTCAGAAAGAATCCGAGGGGTGTGGCATGTTTCGTAACTCTTGTAAACGAACATAAAGAGCTTAAACATGACACTCGACCTAACGTTAAATGATTGATTAGCAGCAAACATGTTGATCCCGTGACTTCCATACATTACAACGAGAGACCATGCATCCTAGCATCACTTCTTTCTTGGGGTACGCTCAGACTTGGCAATTCTTCTTCTTCTTTTGGCTTGTTCCCTGTTTCTCAGGGGTCGCCACAGCGGATTTTACAGTTTCTATTGGTACCCTTTTGAGGGCACGGCTGCAGTGGCGGCCCTCGACCGATCCGGTATGGTCTTGTCAATCTGCATAGTGATTTGGCAAAATGTTACGTCAGGTGTCCATCCTGGCACAACCATTAACCCTATGGATAGGGGCACAGGTAAAGCGCTGGATGGCATCCCAGTATCCATGGACTTATTGTATGCAATATTCATGCAAAAAAAAATCCAGCATTTGTCCTGAAGATTCAGAGTAGCTGAGTGTAAGGGTTAGGTTTCTCCCCACTTCCTGTCATGGAGAAAGCCCCTGCATGACTCGGTAACAAGGGAACAGATGTAAAATGGTTTTATATGGCATTTTACCCACTCCTTGAGTGGAGGAAGGAGGCTGAGGAGGCTTAAGTGTTTATTTTTTGACACGTGGTGAAACCTGAAGCTTTACAATTCAAGTCGGATGTCAGCGCTTCCTAGTTTGGATAATACTGTTCACATAATTATGTTGTCCCAGCATTTAGGCTCTTTATGTGAATTGACGGGGTTGGGTGTAGAATAACGACTTACAAATCAGGCTCCGTTTGAATCGCTAACCACCTGTAAAAGCAGATGAGTAAACCTCTGAACCCAGTGGACAACCATCGAGCTGCCCTTGAGCAAGCTACTTTACTCTGATAAAGTCTCAGTGAGTGAGCTAAAAGCAACATTGTGTAGATCTGGAGTGAGTACACAACAAATTTAGCTCTCCAGCACTTCTATACACCACTTAATTCCACTGTTTTCTTAATTCTTAATTAAAAAAAACAATGGAATTTTTCATTCCTCCACTTCATTCCATTTCTGATTTCTAACAACAATGAACAGGCCTATCTGAACCAAGTATGGATGACCTGGCACAGTGGCGCCAGTCCAACAACCTGACCCTGAACGTCAGCAAGAGCAAAGAAATGGTGGTGGACTTCAGGAGACAGCAGGGGAAAGGATACAACCCACTAAAGCTCAACGGGGAACCTGTGGAGAGGGTCTCCAGCTTTAAGTACCTCGGCGTACACATCGCTGAGGGCCTCACCTGGACTCTTCACACCCAGCACACTCTAAAGAAGTCCAGACAGAGACTCTACTTCCTCCGAAGGCTGAGGAAATTCAAGGTCTCACCCTCCATCCTGAAGACATGCTATTTCTCGGCTGTGGAGAGCGTCCTAACAGGTTGCATCACCGCCTGGTATGGAAACTGTTCTGCCCGTGACCGAGTTGACCTGCAGAGAGTGGTGTGCCAGAACATCCCTCCCCATCCTGCCGGACACTTACACCAGAAGGGTGAGGACGAGAGCCAAGAAGATCATGCGTACACTTCTCACCCTAACAACGGACTGTTCAGGCTATTGGGGTCTGGTAGACGCCTCTGTAGTCTTAGGGCCAAAACAGAGAGACTACAGAGAAGCTTCTATCCACAGGCCATAAGAACTCTCAACATATACGACCTTTCACGTACTTGAGACAGCTAGGTTTTTATTTTTTATTTGTTGTTTGTTTTATTTTGACTTAAGAATGCACTGATCTTTTGTCTTTTATCTCTATATACTAGACCTATGTCTTTTTTCACACCGTGACAGACTGAGTACCCCCTTTCATTTCACTGCATGTTTTACTCTGTATTTCTGTGCATGTGACAAATAAAGTACTTGAACTTGTTATCGCCTCAGGTGGTCTGGTGTGACAAGCACAGGCAGTAAAGTCGCAATACCAGCAAACGAGATCTTTTATTCACCCAACAGGAAGGAGGTGGCGCTCGCTACTGGGCATGAGAAAAACGATCACAGGATTTTAGATTATTTTTTTCTTCAATGGCTTTTTGTTGGTAGAGGGTGCAACAAAATACATGTGGTCCATTGCTAAAGAAGAAAAAAAAAACATCAGTCGTCCGGGTAGCGTAGCGGTCTATTCTGTTGTCTACCGAAGCGGGGATCGGCGGTTCGAATCCCTGTGTTACCTCCGGCTTGGTCGGGCGTCCCTACAGACACAATTGGCCGTGTCTGCTGGTGGGAAGCCTGGATGTGGGTATGTGTCCTGGTCGCTGCACTAGCGCCTCCTATGGTCAGTTGGGGCGCCTGTTCAGGATGGAGGGGAACTGGGAGGAATACCGTGATCCTCCCACGCGCTACGTCCCCCTGGTGAAACTCCTCGCTGTCAGGTGAAAAGAAGCGGCTGGCGACTCCACGTGTATCGGAGAAGGCATGTGGTAGTCTGCAGCCCTCCCCGGATCGGCAGAGGGGGTGGAGCAGCGACCGGGATGGCTCAGAAGAGTGGGATAATTGACCGGGTACAGTTGGGGAGAAAAACGGGGGGGGGGGGGGACTTAAGTCACATGTTCATTTTTATCATGCCTTATCACAAGCGTAATTTCCTGTGCACAAAGAAACGATCACGTCTCATTCGTAAAATTAAAAGAAAAATTACACAATGTTCCTTGGAAGTATGCAGTATACTCAGCATACTACTGGGAAAACTTCAGTTTGAAGAATGTAGTATGCTCTGTGTATTATGTGCGTTAAACGCAATGGACTCACTTCCATGTGGAAGTAACCTTAAGTACGTACTGGCTAAATATCACAAAAGGTGTCATCCATCCATCCATCCATCCCGCTTATCCTGCTCAGGGTCACGGCCACGGGTATGCTGGAGCCTATCCCAGCAGTCATTGGACAGCAGGTGGGGGGACACCCTGGACAGGCCGCCAGTCCATCACAGGGCTGACACACACATTCACACCTAGGGACAATTTAATATGACCTACATGTCTTTGGACTGTGGGAGGAAACCGGAGCCCCTGGAGGAAACCCACGCAGACACGGGGAGAACATGCAAACTCCACACAGAGGACGACCCGGGACGACCCCCAAGGTTGGACTACCCCGGGGCTCAAACCCAGGACCTTCCTGCTGTGAGGCGACCACGCTAACCACTGCACCACCGTGCCGGCCAGGGTGTCATTCACTATGATAAAAACATTTTATCATGGAATTGTTAAAATGATTTCAGGATTTGTGTGTCGTTTGCATCTGGCTAACATAATGAGCTGCTTTTCCTGCAAGGCTGTCTCCCACTACACTGGACATGGTGCTGCGGGCCACAGAAGGGCAATAGGGAGGTGCCGCTGCCCTCGGCCTCCTGTTTTGTCACACCAGACAAACCAGGCAAGCATCCTGTGACGGCTGACTGCTGCCTGCCTGGTTTGTTCGAGGGGGCCATGAGCTCATAACAGCTCAGAGGGCCGGTGGCAAGACTTAAGACTGACACTCAGCTCACTGCCAGTGTTTTGTTTTAACTGGGACAGATCCAAACCCATTGTGTCGCCTGGTAGTCAGCAAGAAAGCAAGAAGGCCTTATGGAGGTCAAAGGTCACTGTTCCTGCAAGAACATCTCCCGTCAGCAGTCCTTTTGAATTGTCTCGGAGCGAGACGCTGAGGCCGCCTGTCCTCTCAAATCCTCATACATCACTCTGGACTAGTCAGCACAATGTTGGAAATGTTATTGTGTTTCTTAAAAAGGGGCTAATATCTCTCAAGCTGGGAAGACCAATGGGTAAAACTGATGACATGTCATCAAACTAGCTAAAAAAAAACAAAACTTACAGTGCTGTCCCACTGAGCATTAGACCCGGTTTCAATGCAGTGGCTACGCGTTGGCTTTAGTCTGGCTCAGAATATATATGGATAAATGTAGCCCACTTTTAAACCAAACTTATTCGTTATTATATAATTATGTATAAAAGAAACAGTGCAAGTCCATTTATTGTGCTAGAACACGTTTTAATTGCTTTTGTTTTAATAGTGACCGTTTAGATTTGCAGCTAATACATGTAGACGTCTATCGGTCTTTCGGGACCGGCCCGTTTCCAAGGGCAACGCGACGCCGGGCGCCATCTTCCAAGGATCAGAGGTATATGAATTAGCTAGCACTTTAGCCATTGACTTAGCCATATATTAGCGTTACATTTGCCTTTTACCCTTACCTCACTGAGATGTTTAAAGAAAGATACAAAGAAAAGGTGACATACAGGGACAAATTATGTCCCGGTGCCAAACGTCGTTATTTGACAAAACTGAATGCCCTAAATAATGTTGATCCCTACGAGCTGCCAACGAAAGAATGGAGCCACGACCCGGACAAGCTTCCACTAACTTATATGGACATGGTAAATTACCTCGTCTATGGTATTAGTGCTTACACAATGGACCAGTTTAAATCGTTTAAATCCCTCGAAGCACACGGGCAATTTACGAATGGATGGGTTCAAGCTCTCCCAGCTTCTGTGACAACACCGTGATCTTCGCAAAGGTAAGAGCTAGTTAGCTTTATCCAACTGCCTACATTGACTATCATAACAGGCTGTTGCCTTAACCTAAACGATTGAACCAATTATCGGTCTTTCGGACTTGGGCCATTTCCAAGGGCAACACAACGCCAAACGCCATCTTCCAAGGATCAGAGGCATTGTGACATCACGACCGAAAGACCGATTGGATTTCACCAATCAAACAAATTCACTGTGGTTTTTGCCTCGACGGAGATGATACAACAGTACACAAAGAAAGAAAAAGAAAGCCACTGTATTTTGTCGTTGTATTCTTACAATGAAATGTATACTCTGCATGTAACCCATCCTATTGTATAGGAGCAGTGGGCAGCTGCACCCGGGGACCAACTCCAGTCCTTCTTTCCGTTGCCTTGCTCAGGGGCACAGACAGGACTATTAACCCTAACATGCATGTCTTTCCGATGGTTGGGGGAAACCGGAGCACCTGGGGGAAACCCACGCAGACACGGGGAGAACATGCAAACTCTGCACAGAGAGGACCTGGGATGGCCTGGGGTTCGAACCCAGGACCTTCTTGCTGTGAGGTAACACTGCTAACCACTGGGCCACCGTGCCACCTAAACAACACATAACTAAACAGATGCATCGAGATTCGGAATAAAAACTAAAACGGGTTTCACCGGACATTCCCAAAGACAGCCAGGGAAAACTGGTTTCCATGGGAAAAATATAAAAAATAAATTATCTGAACGATTCCGCTCAGGATTCCTGAAGCAGTGGCGCAGCAGTATAGTGTAGTGTACGGGGGATTAAGATATATTTCACTCGTACATCAGCCACACACACACACACACACACCCCGCTCTTAGCGACCCAGACACTGACAGAGCCTCGGAGAGGCTGCGTGGCGGTGATGGCGATGACCCGTAACATTACGGGTGTTTCCAGTCCTCGGGTAATGGCTGCGTCATGAGATGGAGGCTGCTGTGAAGTGACATAATCAGGCTGGAGAGGAGGCCTCTGACTCGCTGTGTGTCACTGGGTCGGGAAAGGCACTGTGATAAAAATCTCTGCCCCGCAGATTATGTCCTGTGTACACACAGGTATTTCATCTTGTTTTAAGTCTCAGTAAGAATGTTCTTACCTCGTCGCCAGATATTATTGCTTGTTTCAAGAAACGTTCCTTGTTTCGTGATTATATGACTCATTAGGAATTTTCACTTCACGGCAAAAGAGGTCTTAAAATGGGAAACCTGTGTTCGCTCCCCCCCTGGCTCCTCTCACTTCACGCCACCCACGTCACATCCGCAGACAGTTGTGTGAAAATAACAAAATATGCAGACGACACAACCCTGGTAGGCCCCATCTCCAACACTGATGAAACCCGGTACCGCGCTGCAGTAGGCCAAGCTGTCGCTTGCTGTGCAAACAACCCCCTTCTGCTTCATACAGCCAAGACCCAAGAACTCATTACTGACTTCCCATGCATGCCGAATCCCAAAACTCCCATACCAATGAATGGAGAACCCATCACCGGCACCGACTCTTTAAAACTCCTTGGAACACACGTCAGCAATAAGCCGAGGAGGAAGAATAACACTGAACACAAAGCTCAACGAGGACTTTACTTTCTTAGGCAGCTTAAAAGATACCGGATCAAACGTGAACCGCTGGTTCTGTTTTACTCGGCCATTATCGAGTCCATCATAACATCTTCTGTCACAGTATTACAGTATGGTACGGCGGCAAGGACAGTCAAACACGGAAAAAACTGCAGCGGATTGTCAACAAGGCGTCCAAAATCACAGGCAGCCCACTCCCCTCAGCTGAACCTCTACATACCAACCGGGCCGTAAAGCGAGTGAAGAAGATCACCCCCGACCCCTCACATCCTGCCCATCACCTCTTCCAGCTACTTCCCTCAGGGAGGCGCTACAGCTCACTGTCCACTAAGACTGTACGCTTCACAAAGAGTCCCCCCCCCCCCAGCCATCAGGACTCGGGAATTCCTCCCTATAGTCGTGTCCTCACATACTGCTGCCATAAACACCACCATTCACCTTGTTCTGCATGATGTTTGTTTCTGCTATTGTGCGACTGTGTTGTTTGTGGTAATAGGTGGAGTGTGTTGTTGTCCGTGTATGTGTTGTGCTGCAGAGTTTAGCGTGTACTGAAAACAAATTCCACCAGCCTTGGTCGTGAGGCTGATAAAACGATCTAATCTAATCTGATTTAAGATCGCCCCTTTTTTATTAGAGTAAATGTCTTGAAACAAGACTTGTTATCATGAACAACTGCACTTTCTTGAAACGATATCTGGCAGTGGGGTAGGAATTTTTTTTTTTTAATTTCCCCCCTTTTTCTCCCCAGTTGTATCTGGCCAGTTACCCCACTCTCTGAGTCGTCCGGGTTGCTGCTCCACCCCCTCTGCCGATCCGGGGAGGGCTGCAGACTACCACATGCCTCCTCCGATACTTGTGGAGTCGCCAGCCGCTTGTTTTCACCTGACAGTGAGGAGTTTCACCAGGGGGACGTAGCACGTGGGAGGATCACCCTATTCCCCCCCTGTTCCCCCTCCATCCTGAACAGGCGCCCCGACCAACCAGAGGAGGCGCTAGTGCAGTGACCGGGACACATACCCACATCCAGCTTCCCACCCGCAGACACAGCCAGTTGTGTCTGTAGGGACGCCCGACCAAGCCGGCGGTAACACAGGGATTCGAACCGAAGAGCCCCGTGTTGGTAGACAATGGAATAGACCGCCACACCACCCGGACACCTGGGTCAGTACATTTTTATTGAGGCTTAAAACTAGATAGAACCCATTGATAAATGTTATTTTGCAGTATGCAGCTCATTTTGACAGGTATACACACACACACACACACACACACACATATATATATATATATATATATATATATATATATATATATATATATATATATATATATAGTCAACGTATCTTTATTGTCCCTTACAGGGAAATTAGTTTGCAGCCAGTATATATACAAAACAAAACATACCAACACAAAGGCAGAATTGACACATCACTGATGGACAACAAAAAACAACACGACATAGCGGGCATATATAAACTTAGCACAAGAAGTAAGGAAATGTGTGTTTGGTAGATTATGTCTTTGTTGTAACAATGCTTCTTGGCAATAAATCTTATATCAGGCACCTGATTGTCAGCACCTGGGGTACCAGAAGCTCAAAACAAGAGTCAATAGCAACAGCAAGATAAGCTGTTTGGCATTGGCAGAGAAGATTTGGCAAATTTTTCATGGGCGCAACCCACATACTCAGCTCTGCTGCTCATCCCACAAATGCATGTTCCTCACAAATGTGGCCCCATCTAAAAGGGAAATAAACAGGCTTTCCAACGGTATAAGATTTATTGCCAAGAAGCATTGTTACAACAAAGAAATAACCTACCAAACTCACATTCCCTTACTTTTTGTGCTAAGTATATATATATATATATAATCCAGTAAGTCAAGTAAATTCTTTATGAGACAGTACAAGCCTGTTTCATGCCATAAGCACTTGACTCACTGCATTATTTTGCTCCTTATTTGTTGAGCACTTTCCCTACCATTGAGTGTTTCTTTTATATATATAATATATGTACTATAATCTCATCATCAAGGGTCGGGTCGCGGTGGCAGCAAGCTAAGTAGGGCACTACAGACGTCCCTCTACCCAGCAACGCCCTCCCGCTCCTGGGAGATCCCAGGGCGTTCCCAGGCCAGCTTGGGCATGTAGTCCCTCCAGCGAGTTCTGGGTCTACCCCGGGGACTCCTCCCAGTTGGACGTGCCCGGAAAACCTCCAACTGAAAGGCGTCCAGGAAGCATCCTAATCAGATGCCCGAACCACCTCAACTGGCTCCTTTTGACATGAAGGAGCAGCGGCTCTACTCCGAGCTCCCTCCGGATGTCCGAGCTCCTCACCCTATCTCTAAGGCTGAGCCCAGACACCCTACAGAGGAAACTCATTTCAGCCACTTGTATCCGCGATCTCCCCCTTTCGGTCACTACCCAAAGCTCATGACCATAGGTGAGGGTTGAAACAAAGACTGACTGGTAAATTGGGAGCTTTGCCTCCCGGCTCAGCTCCCTCTTCACCACAACGGTCCGGTACAACGTCCGCATTACTGCTGATGCTGCACCAACCCACCTGTCAATCTCCCGCTCCATCCTACCCTCACTCAGGAACAAGACCCCGAGATACCTTAACTCCTTCACTTGAGGCAACAACTCATCCCCAACCTGGAGGGAGCAATCCACCATTTTCCAGTGGAGAACCATGGCCTCAGACTGGGAGGTGCTGACTCTCATCCCGGCCATTTCACACTCAGCAGCAAACCACCCCAGTGCGCACTGGAGGTCACGTTCCGATGAAGCCAAAAAAAACCCCCACATCATCTGCAAAGAGCAGAGATGCAATTCTGAGGTTCCCAAGATGGACACACTCCTCCCCTTGGCTGCGCCTTGAGATCCTGTCCATGAATATCACAAACAGAATCGGAGACAAGGGACAACCTTGTCAGAGTCCGACACCCACCGAAAACATTTTTGGCTTTGTGCCGAGAATGCGGACACAGCTCTCACTTTGGTTATACAAGGACTGGATGGCTTGTAGCAACTGCCCCTGGTACCCCATACTCCCGCAGTCCCTGCCACAGAGTGCCCCGGGGTACACCGTCATAAGCCTTCTCCAAGTCCACAAAACACATGTAGACTGGCTGGTCAAACTTCCATGCCTCCCTCAGCACTTCTGCAAGGGTAAAGAGTTTATATATATATATATATATATATATATATATATATATCCCCATCCATCCATTATCCAAACCCCTTGTCCTGCTCTCAGGGTTGTGGGATGCTGCCTATATAGATAGATAGATAGATAGATAGATAGATAGATAGATAGATAGATAGATAGATAGATAGATATAGATAAAACACTGGATCTTTTTCTTTGTCAGTTCTGTACATAATGTATAGACAGGGCACAAGCACTTTAAAATAAAACGAATAATTTCCCAAGTGCAGTATTCTGAACTTGAATAGAGCATTAGATGAATACTGTATAAAAGCAGAGATATTATTTCATCTTTTTTTTCCCCCCCATTGCAAATGTATTATATTCCTTCTGTGTACATAATTTATATCCTTTCGTCTGTAAAAAGTCGATCACCGTGCGCCGCAGTTCATCTCAGAGTGCCGTCATTCCGGCGTTCACGCACCGTCAGCGTTGAATGCGTTTCTATATTACCTTCGACTTTCATCTCACTTTGGATTTTCCACTTCTTTTGCCTTTACTTTGCTAAGCGTTGGGTCGTGTTTGCTGGTTGTCGTTAGCAATGCGCCAGGTCACATTCCTGGGGAAAACTTATTTGGCGAGAAAACCAGCAGCCATATGGGGGAAAAGTTGCAGCAAATGCGTGCGAAGCTTTGTTTTTGCATGCATAATGTGCTGGGCTGCAGGTATGTCGCGGCTGTGTTCAGTAGGGGAGGTCTTTGGGGAGTACGTCCTTCAGGGAGAGGGAGAAACAAAGATCAACCCGTCCCGATTCACCGTGTCTCCATTCAGACGGTTGGCCATCGACGGCGGACGACACGTTCAAGTTTCTGTGAATTTGTCAAAAATTTTAAGATTAAACCTCCTTCGCTGAGGCAACGAGATGAGTAAACCTATCCGTGACATCCAGTACAATGTACAGAGTACACGAACAGAGAATGGGCAGGACGGGACAGCTGGGTCCCTAAAGATTGTTTAATGTCCGCTTAATGCCTGGAGATAATGAAACCGATTCATCATGTTCAAATTCCTCCTCATCAGGGAGCACTCCAACAAATGATGTTTAATCTACATACTAACGAGCACTTCACATTTACATACGATCTGTAAAATTCGAAGACGAGCTAGTTGTGTAGATTACGGCACAGTAAATCGTAACGCCGTCTAAAGCGACTCACACGCCGCAGGGTTTCTCACAGAGCATTTCCTGCCCACAAAAGTGAGGAACACCTCTCTTTGTAATCAAGGTCGACGTGTGAGGCTTCACAAATCCAGATTAGACCGCTACTAAAAACCTGGCAGGCTCCCGTGAAAGAAACGGCTCATATACCGATGACGTGGATGAGACAAAATGTGCAAATCTGTGATCGTGTGTAGTTGTGAAACTTGTCTTGGAGGTTGGGAAGCCTCTGCAGGGGGACGATCTCGTCCCTTTTATTTTGCCTTGTGGCTGCCGAAGGGCGGCACGGTGGTACTGGTTAGCTCGGCCGCCTCACAGCACGCCTCACGCCTTGCACAGTAGTTAAGACAGTCGGTGTCGTGCCCCCCGCCGAAGAGTCTCTCTGGACCTCAGAACCCGTTCCTAAGCAGTACGCCGTAGTGCGGCGGGCTCAGTAGGTAAAGAGGTCGCCCCGCGGCGACAGCTTACTTGTCAAGTGATGCCATCCATTGACCAACAGAGTGGTCCCTCTGCACGCCATCTGATGTTTGTGCCGTTGGTGCGATTGGGCTCTTGTGCCGCAAACCCCATCGAGCGCCCTGCCGCCTGCACCTTCTTGGATTTGAATTCAGAGTTACCTTCTCCTGGCCTTCGCCTAAAGAGGCAAATGTACAAGGCAGTAAAAACAGATGCAGATAGTACTGTCTACTGTCCTAATGGTAGCAGCAAAGGCCTCACAGCCTTTGCTGTCTCCTTTGCTGCCTCACAGCAAGAAGGTCCTGGGTCCGAGCCCCGGGGTAGTCCCGCCTTAGGGGTTATCCCAGGTCGTCCTCTGTGGAGTTTGCATGTTCTCCCCGTGTCTGTGTGGGTTTCCTCCCACCATCAAAAAGACATGCATGTTAGGGTTAATACCCCTGTCTGTGCCCCCTGAGCAAGGCATTGGAAGGAAGAACTGGAGTTGGTCCCCGGGCGCTGCAGCGGCCCACTGCTCCTAGCGACACAGCTAGGATGGGTTAAATGCAGAAAGTACATTTCCTTTGTATGTACGTACAAGGCGGCACGGTGGCGCAGTGGTTAGCGCGGTCGCCTCACAGCAAGAAGGTCCAGGGTTCGAGCCCCGGGGTAGTCCAACTTTGGGGGTCATCGTGGGTCGTCCTCTGTGTGGAGTCTGCATGTTCTCCCGGTGTCTGTGTGGGTTTCCTCCGGGTGCTCCGGTTTCCTCCCACAGTCCAAAGACATGTAGGTCAGGTGAATCAGACGTACCAAATTGTGTGTGTGTGTGTGTGTGTGTGTGTGTCGGCCCTGTGATGGCCTGGCGGCCTGTCCAGCTTGTCTCCCCGCCTGCTGCCCAATGATGGGATAGGCTCCAGCATCCCCGTGACCCTGAGAGCAGGATAAGTGGTTTGGATAATGGATGGATGGATGGACGGATGGATGGAGGTGACTGCAGATTGTGTGAACAGCCAACGGAAATGGGCGACTTTCTGCACATCGTATTGAAAAATGTGTGTTGCGGCTGCACTCTGCTGTTGTCGTACAGCGCACCGTCTGGAAACACCTCACTCCACCCCTGGCTTTGTTCATATATTGATTTGATATCATATTGAAGTATTTTTGTCCTCCCTCCCTCCCTCCCTCCCTCAAGGTGTTTTTGGACCTCTGCCATTAATAATTGACAAGTTCTGGCAGCTGTTGTCAGCTTCTGAATCTGCTTCCAGAATAATACAGATTTATTTCTTATGCGAAGTATATTTTGCCGGTATGTGAAACGATTCCCTCATTTGAAATGTGTGCCTCCCTACTACATGTCCTTCTGGCCTGCGGCACTAAGTGGCCAACGTGCTGAATGGAGGAAAAAAAAAGGTGAAAAGAAATTGCCCTGTTTCATCCGTGTGATGGAACAAGATTACATAAATTGGAGCCACTGGCGAATCTGTTCACTGTAACGTTCGGCCGAAAGACCCGAATATCTTTTACCTTCAAACGCACTTTTTATCCATTAGTATGGAGGCTGCGCTGCCGAGCCTCTGAAACAAGGCCCCTCTGGCTAAAGTCAGTGACTCACACACAGATCGGCATCGCCCACAATGCACTGCCGTTTTCATTTACTCTCATTTCCCTTCTTTTCGCCAAAGAGCGGCTGGACGGTGCTGTGTCATTTCCGTCCACAGAGACGGTTTCAAAGCACAGCTGTGAGACTCGGCTGCATGTCCCCAACCTACCGGAGAAGCTGCGGTCACTTTTGGGTGAGTATTGGTCATCAGACATTATATTCTCTTTTACATTGATTGGCCTGGTTTGTTAATGATTTCCTTAGGAGAAGTGGGGAATAAAAAAATAATCATATATATATATATATATATATATATATATATATATATATATATATATATATATATATATATATATATATATATATATATGATTATATATATGGATGGACGGACGGACGGATGGACGGATATATATATATATACACTACCGTTCAAAAGTTTGGGATCACATTGAAATGTCCATATTTTTGAAGGAAAAGCACTGTACTTTTCAATGAAGATAACTTTAAACTAGTCTTAACTTTAAAGAAATACACTCTATACATTGCTAATGTGGTAAATGACTATTCTAGCTGCAAATGTCTGGTTTTTGGTGCAATATCTACATAGGTGTATAGAGGCCCATTTCAAGCAACTATCACTCCAGTGTTCTAATGGTACAATGTGTTTGCTCATTGGCTCAGAAGGCTAATTGATGATTAGAAAACCCTTGTGCAATCGTGTTCACACATCTGAAAACAGTTTAGCTCGTTACAGAAGCTACAAAACTGACCTTCCTTTGAGCAGATTGAGTTTCTGGAGCATCACATTTGTGGGGTCAATTAAACGCTCAAAATGGCCAGAAAAAGAGAACTTTCATCTGAAACTCGACAGTCTATTCTTGTTCTTAGAAATGAAGGCTATTCCATGCGAGAAATTGCTAAGAAAGTGAAGATTTCCTACACCGGTGTGTACTACTCCCTTCAGAGGACAGCACAAACAGGCTCTAACCAGAGTAGAAAGAGAAGTGGGAGGCCGCGTTGCACAACTGAGCAAGAAGATAAGTACATTAGAGTCTCTAGTTTGAGAAACAGACGCCTCACAGGTCCCCAACTGGCATCTTCATTAAATAGTACCCGCAAAACACCAGTGTCAACATCTACAGTGAAGAGGCGGCTGCGGGATTCTGGGCTTCAGGGCAGAGTGGCAAAGAAAAAGCCATATCTGAGACTGACCAATAAAAGAAAAAGATTAAGATGGGCAAAAGAACACAGACATTGGACAGAGGAAGACTGGAAAAAAGTGTTGTGGACGGATGAATCCAAGTTTGAGGTGTTTGGATCACAAAGAAGAACGTTTGTGAGACGCAGAACAAATGAAAAGATGCTGGAAGAATGCCTGACGCCATCTGTTAAGCATGGTGGAGGTAATGTGATGGTCTGGGGTTGCTTTGGTGCTGGTAAGGTGGGAGATTTGTACAGGGTAAAAGGGATTCTGAATAAGGAAGGCTATCACTCCATTTTGCAACGCCATGCCATACCCAGTGGACAGCGCTTGATTGGAGCCAATTTCATCCTACAACAGGACAATGACCCCAAACACACCTCCAAATTGTGCAAGAACTATTTAGAGCAGAAGCAGGCAGCTGGTATTCTATCGGTAATGGAGTGGCCAGCGCAGTCACCAGATCTGAACCCCATTGAGCTGTTGTGGGAGCAGCTTGACCGTATGGTACGCAAGAAGTGCCCATCCAACCAATCCAACTTGTGGGAGCTGCTTCTGGAAGCGTGGGGTGCAATTTCTCCAGATTACCTCAACAAATTAACAGCTAGAATGCCAAAGCTCTGCAATGCTGTAATTGCTGCAAATGGAGGATTCTTTGACGAAAGCAAAGTTTGATGTAAAAAAAATCTTATTTCAAATACAAATCATTATTTCTAACCTTGTCAATGTCTTGACTCTATTTTCTATTCATTTCACAACATATGGTGGTGAATAAGTGTGACTTTTCATGGAAAACACAAAATTGTTTGGGTGATCCCAAACTTTTGAACGGTAGTATATATATATATATATATATATATATATATATACGTCCATCCATCCATTGATATCCAAACCGCTTATCCTGCTCTCAGGGTCACGGGGATGCTGGAGCCTATCCCAGCAGTCATTGGGCAGCAGGCGGGTAGACACCCTGGACAGGCCACCAGGCCATCACAGGGCCAACACACACACACGTTCATACCTAGGTACAATTTAGTGCGGCCGAGTCACCTGACCTACATGTCTTTGGACTCTGAGAGGAAACCGGAGCCCCTGGAGGAAACCCACGCAGACACGGGGAGAACATGCAAACTCCACACAGAGGACGACCCGGGACGACCCCCAAGGTTGGACTACCCCTGGGGCTCGGACCTAGGACCTTCTTGCTGTGAGGCGACCATGCTAACCACTGTGCCACCGTGCCATATATATATATATATATATATATATATATATATATATACACACATTTCAAAGTTCAGCCACGTGAAACGATGACAGCTGCCCAAGGTGCATGACACGGTGTGCAATGTAATCCTCTTTTCTAGTCTGGACTTCGATCCCAACTGTGCTTGTGCGGGTCCCCCCCTGCTCCAGCGGCACCACTGAAGGTGTCTGTCATTGTGCGGTCCCAGGGCTGATGGAGCAGTGTCGGGAGATGTCAGCGGTGGGAGGTTCCCCCCCTCCGATGCTGCCCGGGCTTGGTCCCAAACAAAACTCTCGGAACCATAAACTGTGCAGTGCCGGTCGCCTCGTCCTTATGTCCCAGTGGTTTTGAATTTTAGGCTACTGCCAACGAGCCGGTTCCCAGGCAAACTTGGCTGGCTATCAAGGTAAGCAGATATTACACCTAATATAAAAATCTCAGCCAGATGGAATATATCTTTCTGCAAACTTTGATTAGACTGCTGGTATATAATTACATAATAACAATGTAAACACACTGTGACATTGTAGCAGATATTATTGTATATTTCACAACCGCTGCTGTGCCAGCCACTGCCTGTTACAAGCTAACAAACAACATAAACAGATGAAATGTCTTCGTGCATGCTCAATAGTCCAGGTAAGAAAATCACAGGAAGGTGAATCAGTTCATCTGGACACAACTTTTATTGAGGGAAATGTTTCATCACTCATCTAAGTGACCTCTCCAGTCTCAACTGACTGCAGGTATCCTCACCCTTATAAACAATACAGCGGCATCGCGACCGAAACCAACCATCGGCTTCAAAGAAGGTTGAATCAGTTCATCTGGATACAACCAACGGCATCCAACAGAGCAGTATAGTGTACATTGTTAAGTGCCGGGAGGATTGCCGTGACTTGTACATCAGGGAAACCAAACAGACGCTGGCCAAGAGGATGACACAACACAGCAGAGCTAACACGTCAGACCAGGACTCCACAGTCTACACCATCTACAGGCCAGTGGCCACTCTTTCAAGGATGAGGATGTGCACATCCTTGACAGGGAGGAACGCTGATTTGAACGGGGAGTCAGAGGCCATCTATGTGAAGAGGGAACGATCATCCCTGAACCGGGGGGGGGGGGGGGCTAAGAGTACATCTGTCGCCATCTTACAAGGCTGTGATTGCAAACGTTCCCAAATCCTCTGTGAATAGTACACATGGCCATTGTAACTCTAGTTAATGGTCACGCCCACTGTATTGTTTATAAGGGTGGGGACATTGAGACCGAAGAGGTCACTTGGTTGAGTGATGAAACGTATCCGTCGATAAATCTTGTGTGCAGGTGAACTGATTCAGCCTTCTCTGAAAGCCATCTCGATGTGCACCGCTCTTTCACCAGTCAGCCTCGAGCAGGGGGGGGGCTAACCATGTGCACGTATGCAGTTTTCCATTCCAGCCGGACTCCACGCCAGCTGATTCCACTGAGTAGCAACCCTTCAACCAAAGAGGAGGAATGTATCGGGGGAGTCACCTGGTGTGGAGTCGGGTTGGAATGAAAACCTGCATACACATGGCTCTCCATGGCACACGGTTAGCCACCCCTGACCGAGAGCGAGCAGCGGTGGTGGGCGGGACGCGAGGCCTTGGTTATTTGCATATTCAGAGATCCTGAATTTCTCCCCGTGACCCTGAGTAAGGATAAGCGGTTTGGATAAAGAATGAATGAATTTCTCAATGAGGGAGAACGAGCAGATGTGCTTCCGGCCCCTTTTCAGAGGTTTTTTTTAAACTTTTTATGTGGGAAAACCATGTTAAACGATATATTAACCACCTCAGAGTAGTTTTGAACTTTAAAACATGTCTGGAGGGGTACTTTAAAAATGAAGTTGAACTCGGACTGAGTTATGGCTTCAACAGGAGTGTTTTACTTTTGTTTCTCAGTCTCGTAGCTCGTGGTAGGTTTGCCTTCTTGCACTGGTCGCTAATGATCGAACTCCCTGTGGTAGACCATATGAATGGATTTAAACTTCCCATTCATATATTCCTATAGCTTTTACCTTCCCGCCTTTTCAGCTCTGCAGCACGGTGCAGACCAGAGAAGGTGGCCCCGGCACGCCTCCAATAACAACCTCCTTCAAGGGGAGAATGCAGACCCGCCCAGTTCACACGGGTAGGGAATGCCACTGTAGGCGTCCATTAGAGCATCCCTCCGCCTACAGATGAGTGCGGAGGCGGCACGTCTCTGCCTAATGGGATGCAGCTGCACAATAATGTCGAGGCGCTGACTTGATTCGCTTTGACATTGCTCGTATATAAAACTCGAGACGTAAAGCAGAGGATCACAGCAAAGGCAATGATCCACCGACGCGGCTGGTGCTGATGCTCCATTTCACGCCCACACTCTGTCAAACGGGGCAATTGCTGATGCAAAAAAAAAGACCGCTTTGCGTTTATCCCGGAAGACATTGTAATTCCCATTCAGAAAGTCTGACCATGAAGGGGTAGACTTCCTGCAGATGACGTTAGTGTGCAAGTTCTGGCTTGAACAAAGCAAATGTAAAACTAACAAAACATGCTGAGCCTTGTTCGGTTATAGTGGTGATGGGGCCGAAGGGCTGGCATCAGGGCCAGCCCTGAGGTCAAACTGCAGAAGTAACCCATGTTTTTATTATTCATGGCGTTTATCTTTTGTGCATATTTGATGATGATGATGATGGAGTACAGGCATAGTTAATGTGTTAATGCATATAGTTTGTACCCTGACCAAAATTAAATGAAGAAGAGGAACAAGATGAGGAGGAGGATGGTAGTGATTTTAAGATTGCCAAAACCTAAGGTTTTAATTTTGTTCACCTTATTTATTTTAGTCTCTTTGTGATGAGACAGAGATGTTGGGATTTATTAGTAAAACACCGGAAGAACAAACCCAAGGCCCCAAGGAATCAGTGAGTGCTGAACAATCCAACAATTATCAAACGATTCATCTCTGCACCGCCACAGATCAATTCAACAACAAGATTTCCATTTGAGATTCTCCAAGGTCCCTGGGAGGTTGTGACGATATTTCTCCTACAGATCCCGCTTCCGATGTGTCACTCTTGCAGTAACGCGTTCAGACCGAAATGCAAAGCGTCGCTCAGAGGCGAGTGACTTGAGACGCAAACGCTCAATAGCACGCCAAATCCATCGCCGAGAGAGAGGGGTCGAGCGAGCTCGCCACGTACAGGACTCTCTCCATCAGAGCCGACGTGGCCCTGCCACTCCCGGCGTTTCTGTCTCATTACACCGGACCTGCTCTCTCTCCTCTCTGTAACAAGGGAAACGAATAAAGCCATTTGCTGCCTGAAGCGCTGGTGTCAGAGGTACCGAATTGGTTAGATTACTGGCCGGATTGCGCTGAGGACCACGCTGTGGTATTAGACAGGGGAGTCGGGCCGGTCCGTCTGCTGAGAAATGACTTTGTACCTATTCCGCCGCCCTTCACTGCAAGTGTGGACGACACTTCATTTGTCTGAGCACACACTTCCCCCCCCCCCTCTCTGCAACACCGGCTTTAAATCTCACATAGAAACTGCCTGGTGCGACCAGTGTGCTCCTGCTGGTCCCTGTGGCCCCCCACACACAGGTGCACGGGATGAGGGTTTATCTAGGGGGGCCGCCAACTTTGTGACGGGCCGGCGTGGAAGAATGAATCGAGAGGCAGAGGTGTCTTTTTAATCACCACTCCTGTGCTCCGTCCGTACACCACACGACCCCGGGAGTGCTCTTTTACTCACACCGCCCAGAACTGACCAGAACTGACCAGAACTGACCAGAACTGACCAGAACATAACGACCCCCCCCCCCCGCCACATGTTCCAAGTAGCGACATCAGTCTCGGTCACGGTCCTACACAAACAACAACACAAGAATGACCACAACATGAACACACCACACCATTAAAACACAATTTTAAATCTAACATTAACCGTCCCATCAGCCATTGCGCTCCCCAAGCGCAGAACCGCCGACAGTCAGAGTGACCGCCTCCCCCGGTCGCGACAGTATGACGTCATTGTTTTGTTTGTAGGGTGTGTGTAGCAGATTTGGGATGGAGTGTTTACTCACTTTATTATTGTACGTGTAGCAAATTCAGGGGGCAGCCAGACAGCCGGGAAGCGAAGCCGGGTCGCATAACCCGTCAACTAAAGGGCCCGACCCGTTAGCAAAGGGCTAGCGAGGCTAGCCATCCGTGGTCGTTACACTATGTTATTTATTTTTTTGCATTTGTACATAAGGAAAAGTTGGGCATACTGTTGAGTCTAAGATGTTACACAGCCACCAGCCACTACTGCGGGGCTGCACCCACCACTAGGGGGAGCTGCAGCCCCCCCGCTTCCCACGCTAATGCCCGCACATGTAGTTTTTTTTCTAGGGGGGGTGACAGTTGCCCAACTTCGATAGTAGTTTTAGTGAGTGTGGAGCTTTTCTCGTTTGCTTTCCTTGCCCACGTTTCTCCATACTGAGCAACTGCGAACGCTGCACTTATAAAGACTCTCGTCTCTCGACTGCCGTTTGTTCTGCAGCGACAGCGGCGAGCCCTATCTTGGCTAAAGCACTGAGAAGATGACGTTTTCCTGCGTTATCTACAATGCATTACTGCTCATTTGGTCATCAGTAATGATGTCCACTTAAAAGACTTTCAGCGAAGCCAATACAGTTAAGCTCGGTTATCACATTTCTATGACTTTACCCCCCGTTTATTATGTGGAAAAAATAGACAAGCAAACCGTGTATCACCATCCGACAAATATATGCATAACCTTGTATTTTTGCCTCGGTTTTGATATTAAAGATTCAGCCTGCATGTGGGTGTGCAGCCAAGAGGGAGTCGGGTTGTTGGACCCCAAAAAACAAAAGCCCAACTAAAGTGTACTCTACTCAATGAAACCAGGCAGCATTTAGCTGAGGAGCAAAATAAGCTCATAGTCTGTACATGATATTTTCAAGCCTGAAATATCCATTGTTTGGCGAGCCTTCTGTTAAATTACAAGTTCTAAGGGCGTCCGAGCAGCGTAGCGGTCTGTTCCGTTGCCTACCAACACGCGGATCGCCGGTTCGAATCCCCGTGTTACCTCCGGCTTGGTCGGGCGTCCCTGCAAGACACAATTGGCCGTGTCTGCGGGTGGGAAGCCAGATGTAGCTATGCGTCCTGGTCACTGCACTGGCGCCTCCTCTGGTTGGTCGGGGCGCCTGTACGGGGGTAGAGGGAACTGGGGGGAATAGCGCGATCCTCCCATGCGCTACGTCCCCCTGGTGAAACTCCTCACTGTCAGGTGAAAAGAAGCGGCTGGCGACTCCACATGTATGGGAGGAGGCATGCGGTGGTCTGCAGCCCTCCCCGGATCAGCAGAGGGGGCGGAGCAGCGACCGGGACGGCTCGGAGAGCGGGGTGATTGGCCAGGCACAATTGGGGGGAGATAAAGGTCAAAAAACAAAATTACAAGTTTTAGTACAACCTACTAAGTGTATTCATAGAACTATTAGGTAAAATACCAGCATGCACAAAGTAGACCTATGCTATGCTTGGACTAAAAAGGTCCACTTTTAGGGAACAAAGACCCTACCTATAGTAGGCTGGCTACAGCCATACTGCACATGCATCCCTGTCTAGAGAGGTCTTTGCCATCGGTTATCACAGACCCATTCCAGCATATTTTCAGCTCAAAAGAAATAAAAAAAAGGTTTGCTTTTGCTTTGCACTGTTTCTGGGGAGTTGAAGACTTCATCTAGACAAGAGGGTGAAGCGAGAGAAAGGGAGAATCCTAATTCATGTTGAGGCCTCAGCCCCTATAGCATGCGTTCATTTGGCCGCGGTCGCCAGAATGTTCGCCTCGCTCTTTATCTGTTAGCACGGGGGGGGGGGGGGTCATGTCAAACTGCCTGCCAAAATGAGCCATATTTCTGCCATCTTGCTCAGTGTCGAGGCTCTCTGGCTACCGGTCTGACAGACCACTTCCACAGCGCCCGCTGCCAACTTGGCCAAGAATTCATCTCATGCCGTCCTTGAGTCCAGCATCTGCTCCTCCAGCCGCCCACCTCGTCTTCCAAACACAAGGTGTCTTTCCTTGACGGAGGTCTTCTACTAGTAGAAGTAGGGTTTGTTTGTTTGTTTGTTTATTTCATTCTTCTCCATGGGAGGTTCACAGAAGTTCACCGAAAAAGAAGTCATCTGGTGGCGGGGCCTTTTCCTGTCGGGCCTCGTTCTAGTGGAATAACCTGCCTGCTGCCGTCAGACAACCGGAGTCTGTTAAGTCCTGTAAATCCAAACTTAAAAACTCGTCTTGTTTGCCTTAGCCTACAATTAGTTGCCTTTAAGTTGGGTGCTGCACGACCTGTACTGCAAGGCGGGTCGGTTTCTGTCTCGGTGAATTTACCCACCACTGTTCTGCCCCCGAGATGATAGAGAGAATAGACATGTGAGAGAAGAGAACAGTTTGCCATAATCAATAATCCATACTCTCTCTGAATGATGTCTTCTCCTTTCTGGATTCCCCCCCCCCCTTTATCTCCCCAATTGCATCCGGCCAATTACCCCACTCTCCCGAGCCGTCCCGGTCGCTGCTCCACCCCCTCTGCCGAGCCGGGCAGGGCTGCAGACTACCACATGCCTCCTCCCATACATACATACCGCTTCTTCACCTGACAGTGAGGAGTTTCACCAGGGGGACGTAGCGCGTGGGAGGATCACGCTGTTCCCCCAGTTCCCCCTCCCCCCCCAAACAAGCACCCCGACCGACCAGAGGAGGCGCTAGTGCAGAGACCAGAACACATACCCACATCCGGCTTCCCACCAGCAGACACGGCCAATTGTGTCTGTAGGGACGCCCGACCAAGCCGGAGGTAACACGGGGATTCGAACCAGCGATCCCTGTGTTGGTAGGCAACGGAATAGACCGCTACGCTACCCGGCTGGCCCTCCTTTGTCTTTTTCTGTGTGTGAATGGTGTGACGCGAGTCTCCCTTGTGTGCACATGCAGTCTGTCCTCCTCCCAGGTCTCCATGGTGACGGTGGTCACCACCTGCTCACCGCTTGGCATCCTCCTCATCATATTCTTCATATATTTTACAGTTCCATTATACCTCTGTTACCCTCTTTCAATGTTGTGTAAAGTGTGTCAACACAACATCGTTGCACGTTGTGCGTCTTGGGAGAGAGATCCCTCCTCTGTTGCCCGCCCGGAGGTTTCCCCCTGTTTTTTCTCCTCCCTCTTTAAGGGTTTTAGGGAGTTGTTCCTTATCCGATGCGAGGGTCTTAGGAAAGGATGTTGTGTTGCTGCTGTAAAGCCCCTCCCCGAGGCAAATGTGTGAATTGTGATGTGACTCTATGAAAAGGAAACCTAAAGCCTCAGGACAGAACGAACACACGAGGTGCTGCTACAGATATTGGGGGGTGGTGGGGGTGGTTGTAATGACTGGGACAATTAGCAGGGATGGATCAGGAGGCTCCAGATGGAGCAGCAACCTGACTGGGTACTGCAGTGGTGTTAATAACAAGAGTTTTGTGGCCACGCTTTAAAAACGTTCTCAAACGCCTGCACATCCAGAAACCTCCCTGACTCCGTTTTGTTGAAATGAGTGACGCAAGGAAATCAAATCAAACTCGACCCGCACCTCTTGAAAGCCAGCTTGTCCCGCTCGTCTCAGCGGGGACACGGCGCACAATTCAAGTTCTGCGCGGCGTTCAGTCGCAGCCGGAAGCCGCGGCATCTCTAAGGAGGACCGGACGAAGGACGCCGATCGCGGAGAGAAGGGGAACGTCTCGTTAGCAGCCGAGAAGGCCCCGGGACCCCTGACGGGACGTGAGGAACGGAAGAAAAAGGAGCAAAGCAATAAAGGGACTTTTGATTGCGATCACAGCCGTAATAAAAAATAAACCCCTTAACTTAAAGCATCCCTCATCTTCTGTCGGAGCCAATCGGGACGCGGATTAATTCGCCCAGAACTTCCAGAAAAATGAAGGATGTGATTAGAGAGAGGAGTCTTTTGGCTGAGGATTCCAACTCATTATGGCTTGGCTGTGGACCGAGAGGAAAAACCCTCCAACAAAAAAGTCATTAGGATGGCGAGGCTGTTCGTACCAGTGAAGGACAGCCAAGTCTAGCCAAGGAATGATAACCCACTTTTTTATTTTATATTCCTGCCCCGTGTCTCATCTCCATCCCCCGGGGGGCGGACCTGTTCTCAACGTCTCTCTGACACATGCTGGCCATGTTGTCTCTGGTCAAATACAATATCCCACCATCGAGAGGGGAGCGAGGCGGGACGGGGCCGCCGGCAGCCCCCGCTCTCCCAACAGGGAGCCGGCTGGAGGGGGCGCGCGATGCCGCGTCAAAACGCCTGTCGGGCTGTCGGGGAAGCGCCTCGCACGGCAGCACGCGGGCCAAGATGGGCCGGTCCAGACTCGTGTAGTCCACAACGCACCTGAACTCAGGATCAGAGGGGAGGAAGGCCTCCTTGGAATACGCAACAGCTTTAGACTTGACCGGGAGAGAGACAGACAGACAGACAGACGGGGAGATAAAACAGATAGAGAGCCAGACAGACAGAGAAAGAGAGAGACAGACAGGGGGAGATAAAACAGATAGAGAGCCAGACAGACACAGAGAAAGAGAGAGACAGACAGAGAAAGAGAGAGACAGACAGACACAGAGAAAGAGAGACAGACAGTGGGAGATGAAACAGATAGAGAGACAGACAGACACAGAAAGAGAGAGACAGACAGACAGGGAGAGATAAAAACAGATAGAGAGCCAGACAGACACAGAGAAAGAGAGAGACAGACAGAGAAAGAGAGAGACAGACAGACACAGAGAAAGAGAGAGACAGACAGTGGGAGATGAAACAGATAGAGAGACAGACAGACACAGAAAGAGAGAGACAGACAGACAGGGAGAGATAAAAACAGATAGAGAGCCAGACAGACAGAGAAAGAGAGAGACAGACAGACACAGAAAGAGACAGTCAGACAGACAGGGAGAGATAAAAACAGATAGAGAGCCAGACAGACGGAGAAGGAGAGAGACAGACACTTGGCAAGATGTACAGTGTTACATCATGCCAATAAAGCCATTTGAATTTTGACAGCCAGACAGACAAAGGGAGAGAGACAGACAGAGAGAGACAAACAGGGAAAGAGAAAGAACGAGACAGAAAGACAGCGACACATAGAGAGAGGAAAAAGAGCAAGACAGGGAGTGAGACAGACAGACAGAGAGAGGGACAGACAAAAAGAGAAAAAGAGCAAGACAGGGAGTGAGACAGACAGACAGAGAGAGAGAGGGACAGACAAAAAGAGAGAAAAAGAGCAAGACAGGGAGTGAGACAGACAGACAGAGAGAGAGAGGGACAGACAAAAAGAGAGAAAAAGAGCAAGACAGGGAGTGAGACAGACAGAGAGAAAAAGAGGACAAGACAGACAGCGAGAGAGAGAGAGTCACGGACAGACAAAGAGAAAGAGCGAGACCGATAGTAAGGCAGAGAGACAGACAGACAAAGAGAGCGAGACAAAGAGAAAGAGATACACAGAGACAGACATAAAAACGGAGCATGACAGTAATGTGATGTACTGGCTCTAGTTTTCATGGAGCAGTACTACAAAACACACAGGAAATACTACTTGCTATATATAGTGTGTGTATACTCATGTGATGAAACAGTGAGTACTCCAGTATCTTTCATGAGTTTACTGTCGTCCATTTTTGTATAGCTCGTTAACTCATTTTGAGCACATTGTGCGAAGGGTTTTAATTGTCTACGCGAATGAAACGCTGTGACCTTTCACCTCTGTACGGGGCTGTGTTGTTGTGTTGCTGTGTTGTTGTGTTGTTGTGAGCTGAAGGTTAGATGGCGACACCTCTCCTACAGTACGTCATGTCTCCTGACCTTTCACCTCTGCACAGGGCTGTGTTGTGTTGTTGTGTTGTGTTGCTGTGGGCTGAAGGTTAGATGGCGACACCTCTCCTACAGTACATCATGTGTCCTGACCTTTCACCTCTGCACGGGGCTGTGTTGTTGTGTTGTGTTGCTGTGGGCTGAAGGTTAGATGGCGACACCTCTCCTACAGTACATCATGTGTCCTGACCTTTCACCTCTTCATGGGGCTGTGTTGTGTTGTTGTGGGCTAAAGGTTAGATGGCGACACCTCTCCTACAGTACATCATGTCTCCTGACCTTTCACCTCTTCATGGGGCTGTGTTGTGTTGTTGTGGGCTGAAGGTTAGATGGCGACACCTCTCCTACAGTACATCATGTCTCCTGACCTTTCACCTCTGCACGGGGCTGTGTTGTGTTGTGTTGTTGTGAGCTGAAGTTTAGATGGCGACACCTTTCCTACAGTACATCATGTCCCCTGACCTTTCACCTCTGCACAGGGTTGTGTTGTGTTGTTGTGTTGTTGTGGGCTGAAGGTTAGATGGCGCCTCCTCTCCTACAGTACATCATGTCTCCTGACCTTTCACCTCTGCTCGGGGCTGTGTTGTTGTGTTGTGTTGTGTTGTTGTGAGCTGAAGGTTAGATGGCGACACCTTTCCTACAGTACAGCATGTCTCCTACAGTACATCATGTCTCCTGACCTTTCACCTCTTCATGGGGCTGTGTTGTTGTGTTGTGTTGCTGTGGGCTGAAGGTTAGATGGTGACACCTCTCCTACAGTACAGCATGTCTCCTACAGTACCATCCTGCCTCCTGACCTTTCACCTCTGCACGGGGCTGTGTTGTTGTGTTGTGTTTTGTTGTTGTGAGCTGAAGGTTAGATGGCGACACCTTTCCTACAGTACCATCATGTCTCCTGACCTTTCACCTCTGCACGGGGCTGTGTTGTTGTGTTGTGTTGCTGTGGGCTGAAGGTTAGATGGCGCCTGCTCTCCTACAGTACATCATGGCTCCTGACCTTTCACCTCTGCACAGGGCTGTGTTGTGTGTTGTGTTGCTGTGGGCTGAAGGTTAGATGGCGCCTCCTCTCCTACAGTACATCATGTCTCCTACAGTACATCATGGCTCCTGACCTTTCACCTCTGCACGGGGCTGTGTTGTTGTGTTGTGTTGCTGTGGGCTGAAGGTTAGATGGCGCCTCCTCTCCTACAGTACGTCATGTCTCCTGACCTTTCACCTCTGCACGGGGCTGTGTTGTTGTGTTGTGTTGCTGTGGGCTGAAGGTTAGATGGCACCTCCTCTCCTACAGTACATCATGGCTCCTGACCTTTCACCTCTGCACGGGGCTGTGTTGTTGTGTTGTGTTGCTGTGGGCTGAAGGTTAGATGGCACCTCCTCTCCTACAGTACATCATGGCTCCTGACCTTTCACCTCTGCACGGGGCTGTGTTGTTGTGTTGTGTTGCTGTGGGCTGAAGGTTAGATGGCGCCTCCTCTCCTACAGTACATCATGTCTCCTGACCTTTCACCTCTGCACGGGGCTGTGTTGTTGTGTTGTGTTGCTGTGGGCTGAAGGTTAGATGGCACCTCCTCTCCTACAGTACATCATGGCTCCTGACCTTTCACCTCTGCACGGGGCTGTGTTGTTGTGTTGTGTTGCTGTGGGCTGAAGGTTAGATGGCACCTCCTCTCCTACAGTACATCATGGCTCCTGAACTTTCACCTCTGCACGGGGCTGTGTTGTTGTGTTGTGTTGCTGTGGGCTGAAGGTTAGATGGCACCTCCTCTCCTACAGTACATCATGGCTCCTACAGTACATCATGTCTCCTGACCTTTCACCTCTGCACGGGGCTGTGTTGTTGTGTTGTGTTGCTGTGGGCTGAAGGTTAGATGGCACCTCCTCTCCTACAGTACATCATGGCTCCTGACCTTTCACCTCTGCACGGGGCTGTGTTGTTGTGTTGTGTTGCTGTGGGCTGAAGGTTAGATGGCACCTCCTCTCCTACAGTACATCATGGCTCCTGACCTTTCACCTCTGCACGGGGCTGTGTTGTTGTGTTGTGTTGCTGTGGGCTGAAGGTTAGATGGCGCCTCCTCTCCTACAGTACATCATGGCTCCTGACCTTTCACCTCTGCACGGGGCTGTGTTGTGTGTTGTGTGCTGTGGGCTGAAGGTTAGATGGCACCTCCTCTCCTACAGTACATCATGGCTCCTGACCTTTCACCTCTGCACGGGGCTGTGTTGTTGTGTTGTGTTGCTGTGGGCTGAAGGTTAGATGGCGCCTCCTCTCCTACAGTACATCATGGCTCCTGACTCATCTACTGTGCTTCCCATCGCTCACACAAAAGTATACTTAAGGTAAACTTAAGTAAAGTTCAAGTATGTCATATTTAACATCAATGTACAAGTACTACACTTGTAAGCATACTTAAGTATAATTTTGTTTAGTATATCTCTGATAAGTACTTGGTTTAAATGAAGTATACGTACAGCACACTTGAGTGAAGTGGGTTTTGCAGGTGACAGCAGCTGTGACGCACGGCTGGTGTCGGAATTAAAACGTCACGCGCGTTCGATTTCTTTACTCCAAGGTACCGCCGTCACGCCGTCGTACGGCCCGTCTGGGCGCGACGTCACAGTTCGAGAGCACCATGTGATATCTCGAGGGCACGTTTTGTAAACATGCCATGCTCGGGCGTCCGGGTAGCGTATAGCGGTCCGTTCCGTTGCCTACCAACACGGGGGTCGCCGGTTCGAATCCCTACGGACACAATGTCTGCGGGTGGGAAGCCGGATGTGAGTATGTGTGTCCTGGTCGCTGCACTAGCGCCTCCTGTGGTCGGCTGGGGCGGCTGTTCGAGGGGGAACTTGGGGGGGGGAAAGCCTGATCCTCCCACACGCTACGTCCCCCTGGTGAAACTCCTCACTGTCAGGTGAAAGGAAGCGGCTGGCGACTCCACATGTATGGGAGGAGGCGTGTGGTAGTCTGCAGCCCTCCCCGGACCGGCAGAGCAGCGACCGGGGCGGCTCGGAGGAGTGGGCTAATTGGAAGGGTACAATTGGGGAGAAAAAATATGCAATATATTTCCCACATTTCTTCTCTGTATTCTTGGTCAACTTGTCCCCCATCCGGCCTCGTAATACTTCTATCATCCTTCCTTCTATCATCCTTCCTTCTATCATCCTTCCTTCTATCATCCTTCCTTCTATCGTCCTTCCTTCTATCATCCTTCCTTCTATCATCCTTCTTCTATCATCCTTCTTCTATCGTCCTTCCTTCTATCATCCTTCCTTCTATCGTCCTTCCTTCTATCATCCTTCCTTCTATCATCCTTCCTTCTATCGTCCTTCCTTCTATCATCCTTCCTTCTATCGTCCTTCCTTCTATCATCCTTCCTTCTATCATCCTTCCTTCTATCATCCTTCCTTCTATCGTCCTTCCTTCTATCATCCTTCCTTCTATCATCCTTCCTTCTATCGTCCTTCCTTCTATCATCCTTCCTTCTATCATCCTTCCTTTTATCATCCTTCATCTCTTCCCCGTTCTCCACAGTGTTCCACGGCATCTGTAAGGATGCCCCAACTCCCCCAGTTTGTTCTGATCTAACAGTCCTATTGATCTGGCGACGCCTGCTGCCAGCGAGGTGGTACACTATAATTGGGACGGCTGTCGCGTTCCCGTGCAGAGAAACGTGTTACAAACACACCGGCGGTCCAAATTCCCCCCCCCCCAAAACCTGTCCCCTGGCATAACAGAACATGTCCCCTGGCATAACAGAACATGTCCCCTGGCATAACAGAACATGTCCCCTGGCATAACAGAACATGTTCCCCTCACATAACAGAACATGTCCCCTGGCATAACAGAAC
>NC_079225.1:41762807-41820411 GCF_029633865.1 Lampris incognitus | reverse complement strand
CTCTCAAACACACACACGCTAGAGAGAAGCGGAGTGAAGGCAGCAGGACTGGGTGTAGGGGACCTGGCACAGACCACACCAAGAGAACATGTGCTGCTGATGAGGCACTCTGAGGTCTGCTCATCTCCAGGTGTCCTTGAAGAGAGTACAGACACGGGAGGACCACGGCAGCCCCCCCCCCACTCGTGTTCATACATGTGTGTGTGGGGGGGGGGGGTCTAAGATTCAGTATGAGCCATCAGGAAAATAGAGATAAGCGGGGGCGAAACTCCTCACTGTCAGGTGAAAAGAAGCGGCTGGTGACTCCACATGTATGGGAGGAGGCATGTGGTAGTCTACAGCCCTCCCCGGATCAGCAGAGGGGGTGGAGCAGCGACCGGGACGGCTCGGAAGAGTGTGTGTGGGGGGGTAATTGGCCAAGTACAATTGGGGAGAAAAAAGGGGGGAAATCCACAAAAAGAGAGATAAGCGACAGGTTAAACACGACACTCGACTATTATTGAACTTTAAGTGGGAGAGGCTGACTAATCAACTAATCCATTCATCTATTGTTGGTGTTTGTTGGTTGGGGTTGGTTGGGGTTAGGGGTGTTGTTGGCCGTCAGCCAATAATAACAAGATAAAAAGAGCTGCACAGTAATTCAGCGTCATCATTTATCACCTTTCACCTGTACCGTTGCCATCTCATGACACACAATGTTGTGTAAACGAACCGAGGTGTGAGACATCGGAGGGAGTATTGACTCACCACTGGTCTCGGGTTTGACATTCAACTTGACGTTACACAGCGGTTCAGTGTGATGAACCTCTGCTGGATTCTTGAATCAGAATCAGAATCGGCACACTTTCTTCATCCCCGAGGGGGAATTTGGGTTCTACTATAGACACTCACGCGCTAGTAAGAAACAACTAAAAAACTACAAGATAGCAAGAAAATGGAAACAAGAAAAACAAATAGAGATAAAAGATCAAACAAGAAATAGAAATAAGAGCAAATTATATCGACAAGCATGTGCACGTGTAAGCGGTCGACGTCGAAGGAAAATCGGCGATATTTCCCGGAACAGATGACGTCACAGCGAAAAGCAGAAGAAAGTGGAACAGCAGGACGGAGACCGGGTCGCAACACGCAGAGGCTCAGAATCGGGACGGGTGATGGTGAGAGAGAAACCCCGTGTTCATCCACGTCATCCACACCATCATCACCATCATCATCATCATATTCATTAGTTTTGCCAGGTGAGTAATTAGACGTGACGCATGGGGAAACGTCGATTAGATGCGGATCTACAACCTCGCCGGAGATCCAGCCCGTTGTCCTGATCAGCGAACCGAAACCAGGGGCTTGTGACGTCATCGGGATAACGCAGGCGAACGCCTCGGAGTCTCGTCTCGGAATATGACACAAACACGGCGAAGTCTTGTTTGTTTTGCAACCAGGTGGCCACGTCGAGCAAGGGGGAAAGTGGGGGGGGAGCTGGACTGACGGCGAGGTCAGTATTCAACTTCGCGAGGGACAAACTTTGCCGGTCTCCGTTTTGGACAGTAAACTGTGTGAGATGCTCACCGTCCGCACCGGAGACCCCCAGACTTCCCCCCCCTGCGCGCGTCGGGCTTCTTGTCTCTTGTTCCGCTTGTGCCTCTTTTCTCTCATCCGTTTCTGTCTAATCTGTCCTATCATGTTGTCTCTCTGTCGCAATGGGAAAGCGCGGCTGTGTCCATAACCACGCACGCAGATTCATCGACGCATGCATTGAGTCCCCCCCCCTTCCCTTTAGTTGCCCCCCTCCCATTTATTCATGTAAAAAGAACGTGATTTACCTGCGCTGCCATAAAGGAGAGATCCATGGTGAGGAGGCTTTTCAGGGACAACCGGCGTCTATCCAGACAACAACAAAACAAGAAGAAGAAGAAGAAGAGGAAGAGGCGTCTAGACGTCCTGCAGCTCAGAATAGAGACGTTACCGCACGGCTGCGACGACACGCCGAGCGAAGCCGCATCTTCACCACGCAGTCCGCCCAGCAGCCCTGCCCGTGCGGTCCCGCTCCCTGCGCCGGAAAGATCTGGCAAACCCACACCGACACGAGCCCCTCTTCGCTGGGAAGATGGGCAGGGAGCGCAACAGCCTATGAGAGGGAGGGAGGGAGCGAGAGAGAGAGACGGGGGAGGGGGGGGGCATATGTCGCTCGCTGGATTTTCGTGCACAATCGCAGATTTTGCCCCCCCCCCCCCATTGCGTCGTCAAAACGCTAAAGTAACGACACGCCAAAGTAGCGCCAGTTTACTTCCAGTCTTCTAATGAGCTTTCGGTTTGTGGAAGACCGAAGAGGAGTGCTTTGGCACACATACAGCCAAAACATTAAAACCACTGACGGGTAGGGGAATAACATTGACGATCTCGTTACAATGGCACCTGTCGAGGGGCGGGGTATGTTAGGCAGCGAGTGAGCAGTCAGATCTTGAAGTTGATGTGTTGGAAGCAGAACAATGGGCAGGTGTGAGGATCTGAGCGACTTTGACAAGGGCCACATCGCGATGGCTAGACGACTGGTTTCCGAGCATCTCCACAACGGCAGGTCTTGTGGGCTGTTCCCGGTATGCAGTGGTCAGTACCTACCAAAAGTGGTCCAAGGAAGGACAACCGGTGAACCGGCTCATTGATGTGCATGGGGAGTGAAGGCTAGCCCGTCTGGTCCGGTCCCACAGAAGAGCTACTGTAGCTCAAATTGCTGAAAAAGTGAATGCTGGCTATGATAGACAGGCTGCGTATGGGTCTGCATAGCTGCAAACCGGTCAGAGTGCCCATGATGACCCCTGTCCACTGTCCAAAGCACCTACAATGGGCACATGAGCGTCAGAACTGGACCATGGAGCAGTGGAAGAAGGTGGCCTGGTCTGATGAATCACATTTTCTCTCGCATCATGTGGGTGGCCCGGCCTGTGTGCGTCATTTACCCTGGGAAGAGACGGCACCAGGATGCACTATGGGAAGAAGGCAAGCCAGCGGAGGCAGTGTGACGCTCTACTCAATGTTCTGCTGGGAAACCTTGGGTCCTGGCATTCATGTGGATGTTAACACGTACCACCTACCTAAACATCGTTACAGACCAGGTGCACTCCTCCATGGCAGCGGTATTCGCTGATGGCAGCGGCCTCTTTCAGCAGGATAATGCGCCCCGCCACACTGGAGAAGTTGTTCAGGAATGGTTTGAGGAACATGACAAAGAGTTCAAGGTGTTGCCTCGGCCTCCAAATCCCCCAGATCTCAATCCAGTCGAGCATCTGTGGGAGGTGCTGGAAAAACAAGTCCGATCCATGGAGGCCCCACCTCGCAACTTACAGGACTTAAAGGATCTGCTGCTAACGTCTTGGTGCCAGATACCAGAGGACCCCTTCAGAGGTCTTGTGGAGTCCATGCCTCCACGGGTCGGAGCTGTTTTGGTGGCACGAGGAGGACCTACACAATATTAGGCAGGTGGTTTTAATGTTGTGGCTGATCGGTGTATATACATACACACATTACATACTGTGTTTAATGAAGGTGTGTGTCGCTCAGAGTAATTCATCATATCGAAGCTCCGGGCAAGTCAGAACAACGTCCAGGTTAAAGTCTGTGTGATTTATGATTGTCTTTGATTAATAAGTAAATGTTTAATGCAGTGGTATTCAACTGTGAGCCACGGAGGGCCACGTGTACGCAGGTTTTCTTTCCAGCCCAACGCTACGCCAACTGATTTCAGTGATTTTACACTTTCAGCCGGGCAATAGAGGACGATTACATTACATACATTACAATAGAGGACCAACCAGGGACTTCAGATGGTGCACATGCTGCTGCTTAACACGTGGACCAAGTACCACTGGTTTCATGCATTCGGCAAGAAACCCAATGCATTTCTCTGCTCCAGCGTACATGGATGAAGTCCATGAACCATGTCAGCTGCACCCCAACAGACACACACCATCCATCATCATCGGCGGTCACGTGGGGTCGAGTATGACTGTCCTCCTTCTAGGTCCTTGTGGGTATCCTTGTGGGAGGACGCCTGCGTGCGACAGCTTTTTAGGTGGAGCGGCTGATGCGCCTGCAGCCACCACACGGTCCCTGGCAGGGGGTGGCCAGAGTCCGATAGCATGGAGAACCAAGACGACCGGGGACCACCCTCTGTTGCAGCCTTCATCCGCCTTCACTGCCGTTGTGACCTGGAGACATCGTCCACCGGTTCCACCGTTGAGGTCTTTGTTGGATCGCGCTTTGTCTGAAACCTCCCCCTTGACCTTTCCGTCTTGGGTGACCCTACCAGGATCCGAGCTCCGGACGGGAGAGCTCTTGGGATCACTGGTACACGCAAGCTTCCAGGAGCAGACACATATATATACACACACACACACACACGCACACACACACACAACCTCCATCCAACGTGCACGACACAGGCGTATGTGTGTGTGTGTGTGTGTGTGTGTGATGGTGGTGGAGGGGTTGAGGAAATGTAAAAACCTTCACTACCTTTTTAGTCCATTGCGTCCGTTTATGCAAACAGGTCTGCAACCATTGGTCTGAGCAGGCCAACAGGGGGCGCACACTGTGTGTTCGTCATATTCTTATTTTATATTACGTCATTCAGACACGTTCCCCTGCCAGTCGCAAACACGTCGTATGGATGTTTAAGCAGCCTTTTAGAAGCTCTGCACATCTTACATTCCTGTCATCGCTGCGGTATTTGGGAGAATTACGAGGCTGCATCCTCTGTAGGATTTGTGTGGACTTAAATTGCCGACAAGAGTTTGTTTTGGTGCAGGGACGGCAATTTGGCAGAACAACTTCTGTGACACACAACTTATTAAGCTCATCAAAACTTCATACCCGGCTTCTTTTGCGTGCTCAGAAATCACCGGGGCGTGGAAACAGCCTGCCAAGATGCAAGCGGCCTACCGGCGGGGAGGACTGGTTGAGAGGAGAATTATTAGAGGAAAATGAGGGTGATGGATCCTCACGTTTTGAATCGTGACACCAGGGGTAAACAACACACCGTCTGCCGGCGTGAAGGAGACGCTATGGTGGGATTGAGGAAAAGGTGACTCAAGACTATTTCGTGGTAAATAAAACATCCCCGCACAGATTTGGTACCGGTGTGCCTTCATGCCTGCTCAATAATCCAGGTAAGGAAATCGCAGACAGGTGAATCAGTTCATCTGGGCACAACTTTGATTGAGAGAAATGTTTCATCACTCATCTAAGCCCAGATAGCGTCCGGATGTGGGCCACTTCAGGCAATGGTGCAGCACTGATGGCCTTCTTCTGGCCCTGACAAAATGGATGTGAGCCTGAAGTGGCCCACATATATAATAGCAAATATGGCCCAAATATGCCAAATCAAATGAGGGCCTTTTCTGGCAAAGCTGCACTGCCCTGGGCAACACGTAATCTGGATGTGACCCTGAAGTGGCCCGTGTGGTAAATGGTGAATATGGCCCAAATATCACAAAACAAATATTGCCCACCTTTGGCAAATATGTGGCACATGCGGCGTTGCTATGGCTTGGTTCTGGCCCAGATCTGGCAAACAGGAGCGGACCGCCCAAGTGCCGCCATTCCACGTGGTATGTGGGCCGGATGAAAGCGTCGGTGTGGGACGGGTCCGGGCCACAGCAATTTTGCTATCTGGGAGTGACCTCTTCGGTCTCAACTGACTGCAGGTATCCCCACCCTTACAACAATACAGCGGCATAACGACCGAAACCAACGGTCAGTTTCATATGCAAATTACTGTGACCATTAACTAGAGTTACAATGGCCATGTGTACTATTCAGAGGATTGGGGAATAGTTGCAATCACAGCATTGTAAAATGGTGACAGATGCACCGTCAGCCCCCCCCCCCCACTGTTCAGTGATGGTCATTCCCTCTTCACATAGATGGCCTCTTTGACTCCCCGTTCAAACCAGCATTCCTCCCTATCAAGGACGTTCCTTTTGTAACCTCTGGTCTTGAGACAGACGAAGTCTCTTTGATGAGTGATGAAACGTTTCTCCCACTGAACGTGTCCAGATGAACTGATTCACCTTCCTGTGGCTGGTACCGGTAGGTTTGATGGATATTGTGAGGGTGTAAAGTGCTTGTCATCTTTCTGCTCTAGCTTTTTTTTCTCGATGGGATGTTTGAGGTCAGATAACCGTGTTGTTCCCGTCTTGTTAGGTCTTTCAAGTCGGGCTCTTGTAATTTCATATAATAACTCCTTTCATAAAGTCATATTCAAGTGATACAGGAGTGACTGTCATTTACAGCTCTGTGATTTGTGTATTTGTTTGACTGTCTTGGAGCTCAAACTTAAGCCTCTTTCCCACTGGACAAAAAAACACTAACCTACTAACATCTGGCTTTTGTCTTTAGTGGGAAAGGTTACAATCGGCAGCCGTTCCCAGGACAAATGACTCTGCAGTAGACACGGTATTTATCGGCTCCAGTATTTATCGGCTCCCGTATTTATCGGCTCCAGAATTTATCGGCTCCAGAATTTATCGGCTCCAGAATGGCTCTCGCGTAGACGCGCTAAGTTTCGCCCCTTTCCCGGTGCTACGCTACGACGTGCGGCGAAGCCACGAATTCTATCCGTCTCCATCAAAGCAGCGCTCGAACATCGTTCCAAATAATTAATCGGCTCCAAGTTTGAAAGACAGACTGAATAAGTAACAGATATATAAAAAAGAAAGAAGTTACCACCGTAACATTCTCACTCTCACTGGCCTCCATGCTGCGTTCTATCGGTTTTTTCTTCTTCTTCGTGGTTTTTATTGGTGGTTGGCATCTTAAATGTCGCATTACCGCCGCCCATTAAAATGTAAGCGCCTCACAGTACTATTTATTTACGTTGTACACCCTGTGATGGCCTGGCGGCCAGCCAGAGTGTCTCCCCGCCTGCCGCCCAGTGACCACTGGGAGAGGCTCCAGCATCCCCGCGACCCTGAGAGCAGGGTAAGCGGTTTTGATGATGGGATGGATGGACCCCAAGTGATCCCATTCACGACATTGCCCGTTCTTTAACTCAGACCCAGCCTGGGTTGATGCAAATCCTTCCCGCAGTGAAACAGCTAGATCTTCTCCAGATATGCCCACAGCATTCAAACAACTCCTGGCAGCGTCCAACACAATCTTGATTCTTTTCGACTCCCCCTTTATTTCAGCAGCGCAATTTATGACAATGGCAACGAATGCCAAAAATCTTTTCTTGTCCATTTTGCACTTCCGCCAGCTCACCATTTGTATCCGTTCTCTTAGCAGCGTCGGCCTACAACAATACCATTTCTGCTCTCATCTTTATCACTTTTATTTCCTCAATTCTTGTTGGACACTGCGCTGACCTTGTATCATGAGTTCCCTTGCAGTGCAAGCACTTTGCTTGCGCTTTCTCAACTTCACAATCTTCCACATTGCAGTTGTCTTCCCCGCATCTCCCACATCTTCTGACTCCATTACATACGGCAGAAACATGTCCATGTTCTTGACAACAACAACATATGAGAGGAGCTCTCTGGTATGGCCTCAGCCTGCAACTCATATAACCGAGGTACACTCTTTCCAGCAATTCCCATTCAAAAGTCAAACACAGACACTATCCTCCTTCTCCCCTTCTGGGAATCTCTCCTTCTTATTGCCTTACTCACAGTGATTAAAGTGGGCCGGAGCTCCCCGGATCCCGACACCGGCACTTCCCCTCCTCCTCCTCCTCCCCCAAGTCAACCGGAGCTGAGATCCGGCAGCACTCTGTAGACAGGAGTAATTTCAACCTTTTTGTCACAGTAAAATTTAAAACAAAAAACATGATGCAGCCAATTCACAAGCATTACAAAATAAATCGCAAATAAAGTCGTTCTTCTATTTTTATACTACTTTACTTTTTCAAAAAGTTTGAATGATGTCGCGTCCTCACGTCTAGCTCTGCTGTGGTTTCCATTCAAGCAGCTAACGTTAGCGAACGTAACGTTAGCTAGCTAGCTAACTAGCTTTCTTCCACCCGGTAACGTTGCTAGCTAGTTGCTGACGTTGCTGGCTAGTTGTTTGAATGCTGCTAGGCAAGCTAACTATCGGTAGCGTCCGGTAACGTTACCGGTAGCTAGCTAGTTATGTTTGTCCAACCTTAGCTCTGGCCATGCAATATTTTCATTCAAATAACTAACTAGCTAGCAAACGTTAGCTACCGGTAGGTATTATTAGCTAACAATGCTAACGTCGGGACTACTGGACCAGTGGTTAGCTAGCCTAACGTTAGCTAGCTACCTATCACTCCCGCACTTTTGCCCACCTCTCTAATACAGAGATCCCCCACTTACCAAATCCCACTTTAACCCCTGCTTACTCATACATTCAACATACCGAAATGACTCAGCCTCTAGTGACAGTGGCACGCCACTTATCACTCTCTTCTTCTTTGATTTTAATCCGAGTGGGAGGCAAGTCACACAGAGATACCTTCTAAATCCCTTGATCTTAAGGGCTCTGTCCCTCTGACACTTTGATATATACATTCAGTGATAACCATCCCACTTCTAGTGATCCTGATCGATCACACGTCTCCACGTGTTCTCCCTATACAAACTTTCCGACCTCATGCGGGTCCTTGAAAATCCCGTCCTCTCTTGTCACGGCTATCATCCCAACGAGATCGTCTCCTCTGTTCTCAATGACTGACTGGAGTCGCTTGAGCAGTCTTGTGATATCTTGACTTTGGATTTAATGACGAGGCTGACCGGGATGCATGTTATCAGGTTATTAAACAACGTAAGCCATCACGTGTCTCTCATAACGACAACTGTCTCTTCCTCTAGGTTTCAGGTCACACCTCCGCGTGTGGCGTGGAGTGGTACTGCAGGTAAGTTTTTTAGCAGGCTATCACATCGCTGATGTTTTTTATTACAGCGAATTTTCAAGAAAAAAAAATCTCCATTCTTTTGTTGAACACTTTCATATACAGCGGTACACACAAAGATATAGGCAATAGAAAACAAAAATGAAACGCAGACAAAAACAAAGAAAAAAGATTACATTTTACAATGCCAGAGTTTGTGTTATATGCAGATTGTTGAATTAACTTAGTAACTTAAAAGTCTTAATAGCTTTTTTTTGTTTTTAAGATGCAATAAATCTCTGATGTATCCTCCTTCCTTTTCTTACTTTCAAACACACTCGTGTCCTCGTTTTCGTTACCAATTCGCTCTCCGACTCTTGACGCCATTTCCCGCCCAAATCACACCGGAAACATTCCGGCGCGTCCGTGCCGTCGAACGTGACATACGGGGGGGGGGGGGGAGACACGTCATACTCGTCTACTGCCAATGGTAAACGAGCCAGTCGCCTATTTTTAGCGGGGTTTCCCTGCGTTTAAACAAAACTGCATGTACGCGCAAATTTTGGCGGGAAATGAGTATTAGGACTTAGAAAATGGCCATGTTCACCTTATAGGGCCACGGGCCACCATAGGTGTAGATTTGGGTGTGGACAGTAGGGTCATGTACCCGGGCAATGGCAACGACGATGGTCCCTTCCAATATTTTTGCGATCTCAAACAACTTTTGCCAATTTAACTGCACGACCGCTGCCATCCTTCAGTACCTGGTCAACACATATTTGTAAGTTTTACGGGTTACCTGCTGATTTGACCTAGTCTGAGAGAGAAGGAAAGGCGGGGGGTGACCTGGTACATGACCTGGCAACCCTGGGTCGCCAACAGCAGTGGCTTCTGTCAAGAGTATGGTGGAATTAGAATGGGTCGGTATTTGTCATAGTTGAAAAGATTAACGTTAAACGAGGCCGTCGGCACACCAGAGAATAATGTCAATGATTTTGACATTATTGGGCGGCACGGTGGCCCAGTGGTTAGTGGTGTCGCCTCACAGCAAGAAGGATCTGGGTTCGAACCCCAAGCCATCCCAGGTCCTTTCTGTGTGGACTTTGCATGTTCTCCCCGTGTCTGTGTGTGCGGGTTTCCTCCCACCAAAAAGACATGGGGTTGGCCAACCTTGGGGGTCATCCCAGGTCGTCCTCTGTGTGGCGTTTGCATGTTCTCCCCGTGTCTTGCGGTGGGTTTTCTCCGGGTGCTCCGGTTTCCCCCACCATGCATGTTAGGGTTAGTACTCCTGTCTGTGCCCCTGACCGAGGCATGGCAAGAAGAACTGGAGTTGGTCCCCGGGCGCTGCACGGCGGCTGCCCACTGCTCCTAGCTACACAACTAGGATGGGCTAAATGCAGTGCATAATTTCCTTACGGTGATTAATAAAGTAGATCTCAATGTAAAAAAAATAAATATCAACTACCATTTTATTTTAAGAACTATTACGGCAAAAATGTTATCAAAAAAGTTGAGAAATTAATTTCAAATGCTTTTTTAAGAAGAGTCAAACTGTAAGTGGGAACTTGGCGAACATGGTAAAAATGCCTTGTAATGATAGATTAGCAACCAGTATCCCTACTGACATCTATTACTTGTGTAATGTTGCTTAACATCGATCCCCCACCTCATTTCTTAAGATGAATATCACTTATATGCAAAATTAGCCATAGCAAACCCGATTAACGTGTTTGTTGATGTCACACATCACTTCATCAGGAGAACCTGGTGCCAGCAGCAGCAGAACAGGGTGGAGATGGAGAGGCAGATGGAGCTCATGAGAGCTCTCATGTGAGCTCTCGTGGTGATTAAGGCCAGCTGAAAGTTCATGAGTTGGGTGGAATAGAGATAATAGTGGATGTTTTTAAGATTTATTTGAGAAGGCCTTAAAGTCTGGCTGTTGCTGTGGCTCCATCATGAATACATAATTTTATTAGCTGCAGGAAACGCTTCAATCACGTAGCCAAAGAGGACAGACTGAAGGAGTGGGAGATAGAGCTACAGGGTCAGGTGAGGATTTACCATGCCTTGATAACTAACTGAATGAGTCAGTGTTAAATACCATCCATCCATCTATCCATCCATCCATTATCCAAGCTGCTTATCCTACTTAGGGTCACGGGATGCTGGAGCCTATCCCAGCAGTCATTGGGTGGCAGGCGGAGAGACACCCTTGACAGGCCGCCAGTCCATCACAGGGCCGACACAACATATGTTATATGTTATATATGTCACTGCTCCGAGCTACACAGCTAGGATGAGTTAAGAGCAGAGCATAATTTCCCTACGGGGATAATTAAAGTATGTCAAAATCAATATAACTTAAATCATATAACTTATCATATATCACAATGAGGGAACTTTTCAACCTGGAGGGACGTGGCCATTTTGGGAAATATTTGCAAACCAGACACTGTATTAAAGATCCTGTTCAGTGTTAAATACCATAAGAGTGAAAGTTCACAAGTTAGTTTGATTTACGGAGGCTTTCGTTGTCTCCATCTGTATGTGTTGGTCGTTTTATTTCCTACAGGAATCGCTGCTATCAGGTAGATTATCAGAAGTGCTGACTGGAGGAGAGGCAGTGGGAGCCGTAGGGTCTCCGGTTAGGTCTTGCAGTGGCTTAATGTTATGTTGTTCTTGTTGGGGTTTTTTTTTACCCTTCTTTGAGGTACATAGACATCATGCTACACATTTAGAATATCGGACGGTATGGCTTGTAGGCTAAATGTTATGGTTCCCTGTCCTCTCATCAGATGGAGGCAGAAGCTCCCATGAAAACACAATGAAGTCCAGTTCACAAGTGCAACTAGTTCATCATCTCATCTTCAGCCGCTTCCCCGGGGTCGGGTCGCGGTGGCAGCAAGCTAAGTAGGTCACTCCAGACGCCCCTCTCCACAGCAACACCCTCCAGCTCCTCCTGGAGGATCCCAAGATGTTCAGATTGGACATGTAGTCCCTCCAGCGAGTTCTGGGTCTCCTCCCAGTTGGACGTGCCCGGAAAACCTCCAAAGGAAGACACCCAGCAGGCATCCTAATCAGATGCCCGAACCACCTCGACTGGCTCCTTTCAACGTGACCATGAGAAACTGCCTGGAAAAGCACTTACTGAATAACATTAAGTATACCTGGGTCTGCAGAACATTATTTAAAATCTGAGAGAAAGAAATCCCATAAAAGTCCTACTACTACTACTACTACTACTACTCTTACTACGGCTATTACTCCTACTACTCCTAGTACTACTACTACTACTGCTAATACGACTACTACTAATACTACTATTCGATGACTACTACTACTTTCGGCTGCTCCCGTTAGGGGGCACCACAGCGGATCATCCGTTTCCATCTCTTCCTGTCCTCTGCATCTTCCTCTGTCACACCAGCCACCTGCATGTCCTCCCTCACCACATCCATAAACCTCCTCTTTGGCCTTCCTCTTCTCCTCTTCCCTGGCAGCTCCATATTCACCATCCTTCTCCCAATATTCCCAGCATCTCTCCTCCACACATGTCCAAACCATCTCCATCTTGCCTCTCTTGCTTTGACCAAATCCCGTAAAGGTCCTGTTTCGGACAAATTCTATTAGCAAATATACACTTAATAAAGCAAAAGTTTTACAGAATCAAACACACGGTGCACTTTGTTAGTTTCAAACAAGCGTTTTGAAAATGGCCCTACCAATGTTGAAACCAAACCTCCACCCCCTGCAGGCCACATTCACATTAGGCATTAAATGTGACTCGAACATTATGTTGCAGCTCACACTGTGAGTCTCTGTGAATGAGAATAGGAAGCGATATGCCCAGACTGAAAACACTGATAAGAGCTGTACCTCGGCTAAATCCAGGTCATATATCTTGTCTCCCCCCTGGCAGCTGCCGCCCCGCAAACCCTCGGCTGGTTCACATGGCTGATCTTTGGCGGTGTGGACGTGCCGGTCATTAAAGTGTGGCGGCTGCGCGGGAGGGAGACATCATGAATATTATTATTTATTTCAAATCTACATTTAAAGTCGCCGGCAGAGCCTCTTACCCAGAATGACTTATGAGGGGAGTGGGGGGTTCAATGTCTTGCTCAAGGGCACTCCAGCAGGACACACGACTGCTAACACAGAACTGTTTTATACATGTATATGTGCATATGCTATATATAGATAGATAGAGAGAGAGAGAGGGAGAGAGCAAGCACGTGGTTCCATGTGTATTTTGTTTTTATTTCAACCAAAAATATTTGCATGAGGATGAGCAGCAAATGAGATAACACCTGCTTTTAGAAAATGGTTCAGAATACGAAACTGAAAGATATGATTGAGTTTTGGTGGCACGGTGGCGCAGTGTTTAGCGCGGTCGCCTCACAGAAAGAAGGTCCTGGGTTCGAGCCCCGGTGTTGTCCAACCTTGGGGGTCGTCCCAGGTCATCCTCTGTGTAGAGTTTGTATGTTCTCCCCATGTCCACGTGGGTTTCCTCCGGGTGATCCAGTTTCCTCCCACAGTCCAAAGACATCTAGGTCAGGTGAATCAGCCGTACTAAATTGTCCCTAGGTATGACTGTGTGTGTGTGTTTGTGGGGGCCCTGTGATGGCCTGTCGGCCTGTCCAGGGTGTCTCGCCACCTGCCACCTCATGACTGCTGGGATAGGCTGCACCATCCCGTGACCCTGATTGGGCTAAGCGGCTTGGATAATGGATGGATGGATTGATTGTGTTTTAGGAATTATTCTCTCTACAAAACAGATACTGAACAAAGAGGTGATGCCTTCTTTCACCAAAAGTGGATACATCAAATTTTGGAGGGAAAAATACTTACCATAGTGGGGGTTTTTTTTTTCAACGATTACATTATATGCACATACATTGATTTTAACATTCAATTTCATGATTGACATCCCCAAATTGGCTGGTTTGAAAGCCACAACCCAGAATATCATGTTGTGATACTGGTCACTGGATTGAATATAGAATAGAATAGAATAGAATATATTTTATTTGTCATTGTACATACATACAATGAATTAGTTCTCTGCATTTAACCCATTCTATTGCATAGTAGCAGTGGGCAGCTGCAGCACCCGGCGATCAACTCCAGCTCTTCTTTCCATCGCCTTGCTCAGGGGCACAGGCAGGAGTATTAACCCTAACATGCATGTATTTTTGATGGTGGGAGGAAACCCTCACACACAGACATGGGGAGAACATGCAAAGTCCACACAGAAAGGACCTGGGATGGCTTGGGGTTCGAACCCAGGACCTTCTTGCTGTGAGGCAACAGTGCTAACCACTGGACCACCGTGCTGCCCAGTGCACCATTGTATATCCGGTAGAGCCATTCAAAGTGAAACAGAGCCATCAGTGATTTTGTGTCGCCTTCTTCCTTACAGCAACAAATACATGATTGAAACTGAGATTCGGTTATTGATATAGTTGAGTAATATATATGGGATAGATGTGTTGTGGGACCGTGGTACACGGTGATAAAACTTAAAACGTTGTTAATGCCTTAAAGGCTGCATTATAGTAAAGTGAGTAAATTTTCTGAACTTATTCGACTATTTTAGTGAAATCAACAATGAATGTCTCTACCTGCTTGGTCATCATATCCACATTACTAATGATCATTTATCCACATGTTCTCTATGTGTAAAATATCTTATGAAAGCACCAATAGACACCCCCACATGATCAATATCGAGGTATTCAGTGAAAAATATTGATATTTGGTTTTGTCAGTATCATCCAGGTCGGCACTTGCGCCCAGTGCATGCTGGGATAGGCTCCACCCCCCAACCTTGACCAGGATAAGTGGGTGTAGAAAATGGACGGATGGAATATCGCCTTGCCATAATAGAAAGTACCATAAAGGGCGTTTGTTTGCATGTAAGTATTCAGGATCGTATATTTAAATACTGGTGCGTACAACGCCTGAACTAACTCTGTATGTTGTATGACAACCATGTTAACTATGATATGAACCTAAGGCAACCCGATTCAGTCACGCGGGCATTTTTCCACCTTGACTTCCGGTCAAGATGGCGGAGTGAGCGAGCGTTCGATCTTTTCGCAAGCTCCGAGCCCTGATCCCCCCCCCCCCTTACATCAAGATAGACTACTTTTGCTCTGAAAGACATCGGTTTACATCAAATCATTATGGGGCAACTGCGGATGAAAGTGGGTGACGCAGCCGGGTTCGCTTGTTGCGACTGGAAAAGACGACGGTTGTGCCGGTGGCTAGCTAAGCTAACTAGCTAGCTAAGCTAACTAGCTGGCATAAACTTAGCTTAACTCAAAACTTTATTGCAGAGTCAGGGTCCAGAAAGGACAAAGACATGGTATAAAAAAAACGTCCCCGGACAAAAAAAGGGAATTCCCCATCTGGGGAAGGTTCGCTCGACTTTCTTTTTTTTTTTTTTAATTTTATTTCTGATTTTTCCCTTTTTTCTCCCAATTTAGTGGCCAATTGATCCCTATTTTAATTCAAACACCCACCCTCGTATTGCATGCGTTCGCCAACTGCATCTCTCCGGCCGGCAGTCTCGAAGGAAAGCGCCTCCCCACTTTCGTGACAAGGCGAATCCAAGCCGAACCACTGTTTTTCCGACACACACAGAGACGCATTCACATGGCGAACACAAGCCGACTCCGCCCCCCTCCCGAAGACAGCGTTGCCAATGATTGCTGCTTCACCGAGTCCGGCCATAGTCGGATCTGACGAGACCGGGGCGCGAACCCCAGTCCCCAGTGGGCAACTGCATCGACACAAAGCCGATGCTTAGACCGCTACGCCACCGCGGACGGCGCTCGACTTTCTGACGGAGAAGGTTGCAACGGTCAAACGATTTTGGACCTGGTGGAAGAAGTCAAGGCCCCGAGGCTACACAACACAGAGAAGGGTAAGAGAGTCGTATTCCTGCAGAACCGGGTGGTATGGAGGATTTGGAGCAGTACACGCGAAAGGACGACCCGAGCTGGAGACTAGACCCTGGTCATGCGCCCGTAGAGGCTAGACCCCGGTCATACGCCGGTAGAGACTAAACCCCGGTCATACGCCCGTGGAGACTAGACCCCGGTCATACGCCCATGGAGACTAAACCCCGGTCATACGCCCGTGGAGACTAGACCCCGGTCATACGCCCGTGGAGACTAAACCCCGGTCATACGCCCGTGGAGACTAGACCCCGGTCACACGCCCGTAGAAACTAGACCCCGGTCATACGCCCGTGGAGACTAAACCCCGGTCATACGCCCGTAGAGACTAGACCCCGGTCACACGCCCGTAGAAACTAGACCCCGGTCATATGCCCGTGGAGACTAAACCCCGGTCACACGCCCGTGGAGACTAGACCCCGGTCATACGCCCGTGGAGACTAAACCCCGGTCATACGCCCGTGGAGACTAGACCCCGGTCATACGCCCGTGGAGACTAGACCCCGGTCATACGCCCGTGGAGACTAAACCCCGGTCACACGCCCGTGGAGACTAAACCTCGGTCATACGCCCGTAGAGACTAAACCCCGGTCATACGCCCGTGGAGACTAGACCCCGGTCATACGCTCGTGGAGATTAGACCCCGGTCATACGCCCGTAGAGACTAGACCCCGGTCATACGCCCGTGGAGACTAGACCCCGGTCATACGCTCGTGGAGATTAGACCCCGGTCATACGCCCGTGGAGACTAGACCCCGGTCATACGCCCGTAGAGACTAAACCCCGGTCATACGCCCCCGGAGACTAGACCCCGGTCATACATGGAGACTAAACCCCGATCATACGCCCGTGGAGACTAGACCCCGGTCATACGCCCCTGGAGACTAAACCCTGGTCATACGACCGTGGAGACTAGACCCCGGTCATACGCCCGTAGAGACTAGACCCCGGTCATACGCCCGTAGAGACTAGACCCCGGTCATACGCGTCATACACATCTGCCTGAGAAGAATGCGGACATTGCCAGAAAGGCACGCTTGCTGAGAAAGCAGAGGAAAATCCAGTCTACGTGGTCAACAAATTGTAAAATCTTCATAAAATTAAACGGAACACCAGAAGAGGCCAAAGTGCTGGTCGTCAGACACATTGAGGAATTGGATAAATACTAGTGAGGCCAAAAGAACAACACAACAAGGTAATGAAAAATCTTAAAAGAGTGACTAAAGTTGTAATTGGCATTGGTGGGCTATACAAATAAAATTGACTTGACTTGACTAAATAATCACACTACATGCAACCAACCATGACAAGTCCTGAAACAAGTCATTCATCTCCGCCTGGAGATGATGATAATCAGCAAACAACAGATTACAGAATATGATCAACTGGGATTGAAAACTTGGATTATACTGAGCATAAATCACAAGATATGGAAAATGATATCGATCTGGTAAATCATTTCTTCAATCATTTCAACAATTGCAGTTATTACACGGAGGATCCGTTTAACGCTAAGGTTAAGTTGGATCATAAAATATCAGTTATCCACTTTAACAGCAGAAGCCTACATGCCAACTTCCACAGCGTCAAAGAATATTTAAGTCAATTCAAGAAACTGTTCAATATGATAGCCAAATGAGAGACTTGGCCCAACCCTGAGAAGGGTGTGGACTTTGAGTTGAATGGGTATGAATTGACGCATATAAACAGAAAGCACAAGAATGGAGGGGGCGTGGCTTTGTACGTGGATAAAAGCTTCAATAATAAGGTGGTGGAAAGCATGACGACGCCTTGATTGACATTACACATCAGTCGGTCCTCATTTCTGCTTGGGAGAGGTTAAAGTGCTGTACCCAAATCCAACAACCATAAATGTTTAAAATGGTAATGGCAAAGCAGAACGGTCTTAAAAAGTTGTTCCTTGGCCAGCTATTTATTTTTTTCGACGAGCTGTCGCAGCTTCTATACATCAACTGTAAAGGGAGGAACAGGTTGGACCCCTAATTAAATCAGTTGCTCCCTGTGGACATGCTGCCTAAGTGCAGAAGAACTCAATCACTGGGTCCATAGTTATGGACGGTCTCTGATCGTCTCATGGAGTCCCGAGAGTGGAACAGATCCCTGCTTATTGTTGCAGCATTAATGCACTCTGGGTCAAACTCTCGTCTGCCAACCACGTCTTTGGGTTCGTTAGAAACTTCATGGAGAACAAAATCCTGAGGGGTTCACAGAGGAACGACTACTCAGACATGGTCGGATAATTATCACAAACGTGTCGGACAGCGTCATGTGAGCTGCCAGCATTTAGCTGCATACCTCTCACAACGAAGCCCCACTCATCTGGCACCCACAAGATGTTAAAACAAACACAGAATTCCATTTAGTCAAGTCAAGTCAAATGTATTTATATATACTATTATTGTTTATATTGCACATTTGAAAACAACCCGCGTTGACCAAAGCGCTGTGCAGACCAGAGCAGGTAGCTGCAACACAAATACAAGAAACACCGACATAGACAACAAGGCACATAGCATGCAGGCACGAGTAAACAACACATGGACATAGGCACAGGCCAGAAATCAGCCACACCAGGGGGGTTCAAATGCTGCAGAATTAAAGTAAGTTTTGCGCCGGGACTTAAAAGGGTGGATGGAGGGGGCAGATCTGATTGGGAGGGGGATGCTGTTCCACAGTCTAGGGGCTGCAACCGCAAAGGCAGGGTCACCTCTGAGCCCAGGTTTAGATCGCGGGACAACAGGAGTCCCAATTCAGCCGACCCGAGGGACCTGGAGGTGGAATAGAGGGTTAAAAAGTCTGCCATAAGGGCGTCCGGGTGGCGTGGTGATCTATTCTGCTGCCTACCACCACTGGGATCGCCGGTTCGAGTCTCCGTGTTACCGCCGGCTCGGTCGGGCATCCCTACAGACACAACTGGCCGTGTCTGCGGGTAGGAAGCCGGATGTGGGTATGTGTCCTGGTTGCTGCACTAGCGCCTCCTCTGGTCGGTAGGGGTGCATGTTCGGGGGGGGGCTGGAGGGGGAATAGCGTGATCCTCCCACGTGCTACGTCCCCCTTGTGGCACTCCTCACTGTCAGGTGAGAAGAAGTGGCTGGTGACCACATGTATCGGAGGAGGCATGTGGTAGTCTGCAGCCCTCCCCGGATCAGCAGAGGGGGTGGAGCAGCGACCAGGAAGGCTTGGAAGAGTGGGGCAATTGGCCGGATACAATTGGGGGGAAGAGGGTGGGTGGGGGGGGGTCTGCCATAAAGGAGGGGGGCAGCCCATTTAGGGCTTTATAAACAAACAGGAGAACCTTAAAATCAATTCTGAACCTTGCAGGCGGCCGGTGGACATGCAATATGCATGTCTGGTACCCGTTCGTGGCTGTTTTATGTTTTATTTGCACTTAACTTGAAAGTTTCGGGAGTTTGAGAGCCGTGTCAGATGAGCCCGTCTAAACGTGTGAGATTGTGTTCGGGGGACAGGCGCATCCCACCGATTCCGGTTCCACCACATCCCCCGTCCTGCGCTAACGGTGCCGTGGTGTTAATAATTTGGGCTCCGCCGTCTCCTCAAATGGATGTTCACATTTAGGTTTGGGTTAATGGACTGGATCCCCCGCATCTTCGGCTGGAGGAGAAAACGTGTGGGAGGAGGGAACGTTAGTGGTTAGATTCACAGCCTGGGCACTGGGGCCGGTATTTCTGCTTAATACGCACAGTTCAGAGTAACGTCTGCAGATCTTTATTGTGATAAAATCATCTGCTGTTGGTGATAAACCATGACGGGGTTTTGTTTGGGGGGAGGGGGGGGGTCTCAAGTCTGACCTCAACAAGACGGGTCGAGCATCGGAGACCCATGAGGTCTTCCATGTGGTAGGCCTGTCGTCAAGGTAAACAGCTTCTTGTCTGACTGACTGTTACGACCAGGCTTGAAATGTTGTCTCCTGATGGTAAATCGAAGCTTCCCCTTTTATGTTTGTCGTTGTCCCCCAGCGTGACCTGGTTCTGCTGCCCCTCCCCTCCCCTCCTCACCCTGTTTACTCTCAGCCAGGGAAACCCCGTGTCTTCCTCCGGGGTGGACCTCCAATCAGGGATCTCTGTTTTGTTTCCCTCCTCTGTGGCGGTGCAGCCACTGTCTGTCTACATTTGAGTCTCTGTGCATGTGTGCGTGCTTTTATGCATCTGTGTGGCCTTATGTGCGTGTGCGTGCTCGCACACACGTGTGTGCACGCAAACCGAGGGATGCAAAAGCATGCACACACCCATGTGTGCATGCACATATTCACGTGTGCTTGAATTTCCATGTGTTCACATGCAGGAGTGCACTTCTGTCTTCATGCGTGTGTGTTTGTGTGTGTGTGTGTGTGTGTGTGTGTGTGTGTGTGTGTGTGTGTGTGTGTGTGTGTGTGCACGTGCGTGTTTAAGCTTGCCTCTGTCTTCACACGTGTCCGTGTGAGCGTGCAGGGCGTGTTTGGAAGGGCTCTGTAGGTTTGATTTTCTGCCCTGGTTGTCCCTCTGTTGCAGTTATTTGCTCGGCTGACCTGCGCCCTCTGAACTGAAATAAGTATTCCCCGAATTCATGGGTAATAATCATAATAATAACAGTAAAAATAATCATAATAATAAATCAAGCTCATATAGCACTTTTCTAACGCTCAAAGTCGCTTTACAATAAACGGGGTGAAACGAGACAACAGATAAACACAGCAGACATACAGGGGTGGGGGGGAAAGGGGGGGAGGGGGGCTACGAGAGGGGGAAGCGGCGGCCACACGACGCCAGCAGTACTCCCCCCGCTTAAACACACACAAAAGGGCAAGAAAAACAAAACACAACAACAGCACTGTGGATGTTGATTTTGTGTAGGGGTCTACTCCCGTAGCCTAGTCCTCTCCAGAGGTATCCACTAGGTGGCACTATTTAACCCATAGTTGCGGGGGGGGGTTCGTGGGCATCAGGGAATATCAACACACTCACACGTCTAGGGGCCAGACCTCCTCCGAGTCCCTTGTAGTACAGCCAGGGTCCAAGGTGTACCCAGTTACCGCGTGTCGCCACGAGGAGGCGCTACATAGGGCTTGCTGTTGGAGAGGCTATGTACTGGCAGGGAGAGACTCACGCGCTCGGCTCTCCTGTTCCCATTTCTGCTAGCCAGCGGTGAAGGCTGAGAGTGAGACGTGACGGGCACAGAACACTGCACCAACACACTAGACGCTTCACAACACGTATGGATCCTGTCTGCAGGAAACACGCCGAACTGCTCAGCAGCGGTCGTACAGCGCGGCTGAGCAGTGATCCTCCTTTAGAAAAGATGATACTGATTCCAGACTGCTGAATAAAAACAGCCGTGTTTGAGAAGTGTGAAATGAATTATAGACATATAAAATTTCACATGTGACCAGTATCAATTCTGTTTATTAATTTCATATTAGATATTGATTGATATTGATCCCCCCTCCCCTTTTTTTCTCCCCAGTTGTACTTGGCCAATTACCCCACTTCTTCTGATGAAGTGAAGGGATTTTCTGTCTTCTTACTTTCAAACACTCCTACCCAAAGGATGATCCAAGTTGTTCCCCGCCTCAGCTGGTTTACGGTTTGTGACTCAGTTTATGGGATTTTTTTTTTTGGTCTTTTGACAAAGTTATGGAAGACAAAGTAAGCAGCAAATGATGTGAATTCCTCAGGAAAGGCAGCCAACGGTCCCCAGATGACCTGATTAAATGTTGGCGAGAACAGGGCCAAGGTCACAGAGGTCAACAATATTTTTTGGACATCCATCCATCCATCCATCCATCCATCCATCCATCCATCCATCCATCCATCCAATATCCAAACTGCTTATCCTGCTTTCAGGGTTGCAGGGATGCTGGAGCCTATCCCAGCAGTCACTGGGCTGCAGGTGGGGAGACACCCTGGACAGGCCGCCAGGCCATCACACACACACACACACACATTCACACCTAGGGACAAGTTAGTGTGGCCGAGTCACCTGACCTACATGTCTTTGGACTGTGGGAGGAAACTAGAGCCCCCGGAGGAAACCCACACAGACACGGGGAGAACATGCAAACTCCACACAGAGGACGACCCGGGAAATTACGCTCTGCATTTAACCCATCCTGGCTGTGTAGCTAGGAGCAGTAGACAGCCGCCGTGCAGCACTGGGGGACCAACTCCGGATCGTTTTGCCATGCCTCGGTCAAAGGCAAAGACAGGACATATCTCGATAACTTTTTCAGACATAATTGTCAAAATTGATTTGATGGAATGGGGCGTCCAGGTGGCATGGCAGTCTGTTGCATTGCCTACCAGCATGAGGATCACCGGTTCAAATCCCCATGTTACCTCTGTGTTACCGCCGTGTTACTGCCGTGTCTGCGGGTGGGAAGCCGGATGTGGGTATGTGTCCTGGTAGCTGCACTAGCGCCTCTTCTGGTCGGTCGGGGCGCTTGTTCGGGGGGGGGGGACTGGGAGGAATAGCGTGATCCTCCCATGTGCTACGTCCCCCTGGTGGTAGTCCGCAGCCCCCCCCCCCCTCCGGATCGGCAGAGGGGGTGGAGCAGCGACCGGGACGGCTCGGAAGAGTGGGGTAATTGGCCGGGGACAATTGGGGAGAAAAGGGGTGGGGGATGATTTGCTTTATTCCTGTCCATAGCTATAGTGGGAAAGGATTTTTATTTGAAGCTCAACAGAGGTCAAAGGTCAGGGGTGAGGTGTGTTGTGCCTGGCACCACTTGCTGCAGTTGCTTTTCTGAAAGTCATCGGTGTTCAATATTCACATCTAGAGTTCACGTCAATACTCTCTTCTCCATCCTTTAAAAGGTTTAAATTGTGTAGGAGATGGTCTGTTGTCTGTCAAATGATCTGGTTGAGTCGACATTCACTGACAGTTGTTTTGCAAGATTACAATTAGTTGTATTAAAATTTGCTGAAAGTTGAATTTTGTGAGCAAAACTCTTTTATATGCTGACACTTACGAAAAGGATGTCCCTCCCCACAGAGACCTGATGGAGTCGAACAGACGGTCACTATCGCAGTCAGAGAGGAGTCAGCGAGGGACGCAGAGTCAATAATTCTCCCGGCGATCCAGGTACATTGTCTCCACAGAGTCTACACACACACACACACACACACACACACAGGAGGGAGCCAATCAGATCAGTTTATAGAAATGACCTTGACACACCTGTCGCACCTCTACAGTCGGTATCTCCAACTGAGATAAGAATCACTGTGGGGGGGGGGGGGTCTCGATGAGGACAGATAGAGCTTTCTTTGCTGTGGTTGGTGTGAGATGAAATTACATCAGGGATGTTGACGGGTCGATGGTGGGGGAAATCAAGACCCCCTGCGGGAAATTCACACCAGTCACCGTGGTAGAAAAATAACTGAGGCAAAATCATGATCTGTGGCTCATGATTCTGCCTCTCAAAGTCAGTGGCTTTACATGTCTGCTATGTACATATCTGCTACTACTATCTACATATCTACTATGTACGTGTCTACTATGTACATACCTACTACTACTATGTACATATCTACTATGTACATATCTGCTACTACTATCTACATATCTACTATGTACATGTCTACTATGTACATATCTACTACTACTATCTACATATCTACTATCTACATATCTACTACTACTATCTACATATCTATTATGTACATATCTGCTACTACTATGTACATATCTACTATGTACATATCTACTACTACTATCTACATATCTAATATGTACATATCTGCTACTACTATCTACATATCTACTATGTACATATCTGCTACTACTATCTACACATCTACTATGTACATATCTGCTACTACTATCTACACATCTACTATGTACATATCTGCTACTACTATCTACATATCTACTATGTACGTGTCTACTATGTACATACCTACTACTACTATGTACATATCTGCTACTACTATCTACATATCTACTATGTACATGTCTACTATGTACATATCTACTGCTACTATTTACATATCTACTATCTACATATCTACTACTATCTACATATCTATTATGTACATATCTGCTACTACTATGTACATATCTACTATGTACATATCTACTACTACTATCTACATATCTAATATGTACATATCTGCTACTACTATCTACATATCTACTATGTACATATCTGCTACTACTATCTACACATCTACTATGTACATATCTGCTACTACTATCTACACATCTACTATGTACATATCTACTACTACTACTATCTACATATCTACTATATACATATCTGCTACTACTATCTACATATCTACTATGTACATATCTACTGCTACTATCTACATATCTACTATGTACATATCTGCTACTACTATCTACACATCTACTATGTACATATCTGCTACTACTATCTACATATCTACTATGTACATATCTACTGCTACTACTATCTACATATCTACTATGTACATATTTACTACTACTATCTACATATCTACTATCTACATATCTACTACTACTATCTACATATCTATTATGTACATATCTGCTACTACTATCTACATATCTACTATGTACATATCTGCTACTACTATCTACACATCTACTATGTACATATCTGCTACTACTATCTACATATCTACTATGTACATATCTGCTACTACTATCTACATATCTACTATGTACATATCTACTGCTACTATCTACATATCTACTATGTACATATCTGCTACTACTATCTACATATCTACTATGTACATATCTGCTACTACTATCTACATATCTACTATGTACATATCTACTGCTACTATCTACATATCTACTATGTACATATCTACTGCTACTATCTACATATCTACTATGTACATATCTACTGCTACTATCTACATATCTACTATGTACATATCTACTGCTACTACTATCTACATATCTACTATGTACATATTTACTACTACTATCTACATATCTACTATGTACATATCTGCTACTACTATCTACATATCTACTATGTACATATCTACTGCTACTATCTACATATCTACTATGTACATATCTACTGCTACTATCTACATATCTACTATGTACATATCTACTGCTACTACTATCTACATATCTACTATGTACATATTTACTACTACTATCTACATATCTACTATGTACATATCTGCTACTACTATCTACATATCTACTATGTACATATCTGCTACTACTATCTACATATCTACTATGTACATATCTGCTACTACTATCTACATATCTAGTATGGAGAAACTTTAATGTCATGAATTCAAGAAATACAGTTTAATGAAAAGTGAAAGGGCAGAGATAACATGAACAACAAAAGATGATATCTCTGAGTTAGTTGCTACCTTGATGCAATATTTGAAATTTTGTGTTTTTATGTGTTGGTTATGCAGTTTTAGAGCTCCAAAGTGTGAAAATATACTATGTTTAGTGGGGAAAAAATGTCTGATAAATAGAGATCATTGAGGATTCATTGTGGATAAATGGAATCAATTTGTCAACTAGGAACCAAGGACAAAGCAGCCTTTTGTTTGATTTTACACCGATGTGTTGTTTTAATCTTTTTTTATTTGTACTCATGACACGTGGTCCTTCCATCCTATATAAAGATCAACCCAAACATGACATGATGTACAAACACATGTACGTATGCTGTACACATACAGTCACAGAGGAAACAGAGTACCAGAAACATCCATCAGTATGACGCTCTTTGATTCTGTACAAGTCATTGCCCACTTTGCCACTATACCCTCAGGAATAATGTCCATTACCCACAATGCACAGGAGGTGTGTCGTGCATTCCCAACGCAGCCTGGCTCTTCACGTTATGTCATTCCAGTGCACTAGCTCTCATGCACGGCGGCGATATACTGCATGTCACGCTACCTGAACACATGGCGATAAAGTACTGAATGGGTATGAGGAGGATGACGTGAGGTCCACAGTGTGTTGTGTATGCTGCTCTGTGTGTGAGAACTGTCGCACAAGTCTAACAGATGTGAATGGGTGGCACTGATGGTGGTGGCTTCCAGTTTCTATTACAGCTTCATGGTTGAAACCCACTGTTCCCAATTTTAAATTTGCAGCTGTAGATGTATTATGTTACTAATTACTACTGACAGTATGTAATTTTTACAATAATTTGTACACACATAGAATTACAAACTCGTTTAAGCAGTGTTATAGAGGCGATACGCTCCACATCGAGACAGCTGGGATGCAGTCACAGGAACGAGGCTTTCTGTTTTCTTAAGGTTATCTCGTGTTTTTAAAGTGAAGTCTCGTGCGAAGTCAAGCATCAGTGTTTGCCTCGATGCTTTTTTTTTTGTTTCCTTGTTTTGTCTTTGCTTTTCTCTAGTTTGTCCAGCTGGCCAGGCATTTCTGCACACATCAACACATTTAGATAGCGTTCCTCATAACCATGAGCTTGCCATGCTTCAGAAGTCACATCTGATTCAATAATCTTAAACATCATTTTGAGGAAAATATCAACTTCCACTAGTTTACCAGTGTAGTTGATCTGTGGGAGGGACCAAATAAAGACCAACCCAGTGTGTCAGCTCCATGCAAACGGAGGCAGAGGGATGTTTTCCATTAAAATCTATGCTGGTCAGAACTAACTGTTATAAAAACTTTGTGCATGTATATCTTTGAGCGGCATGGTGGCCCAGTGGTTAGCGTTGTCGCCTCACAGCAAGAAGGTCCTGGGTTCGAACCCCGGGGTTGTCCAACCTTGGTGGTCATCCTCTGTGTGGAGTTTGCATGTTCTCCCTGTGTCTGCGGTGGGTTTTCTCTGGGGGCTCCAGTTTCCCCCACCATCAAAAAGAAACATACATGTTAGGGTTTTTATACTCGTGTCTGTGCCCCTGAAGCAAGGCAGTGGGAAAAGAACTGGAGTTGGTCCCCGGGCGCAACATGAAGGCGGCAGCCCACTGCTCCTAGCTACACAGATCACAGCTAGGATGGGTTCATTTGCAGTAACTGAATTTCCCCAAGGGGGTAAATAAAGAAACTTATTCATTCATTCATTCATTCATTCATTCATTCATCTTCAGCTGCTTCTCCGGGGTAGGGTCACGGTGGCAGCAAACTAAGTAGGCCACTCCAGACGTCCCTCTCCCCAGCAATGCCCTCCAGCTCCTCCTGGAGGATCCCAAGGCGTTCCCAGGCCAGATTGGACATGTAGTCCCTCCAGCGAGTTCTGAGTCTACCCCAGAACTCACTGGAGTACAAAGTGGTCCTTCAAGCCGGATAGAGCCAGATAGATCTAAGGGTAGACCCAGAACTAAAGGAAACTTCATCTTAACTTAATAACTTAATATTGCCTTCAATGATTTTGGATTATTTTTAAGGGGGTAGTTCATTTTCTGGGGTTTTTACTATGTGTCCTACTTACAGTTTACAGTGCAGTTTGAAGGTACATTGAAGTTTAGCCTAGCTTGGCTCAGTTACCTGATGTCTCCTGGGATCGCTAGCAGCTCCTCTCAAAAGGATGGAGCTACACCTTCTCCGAAGTCAATTGTTAATACTTTTTACCCGTTAGCCTAACAACAACACTTTCTCTAATGCGTATCCATCTTCTTCTATGGTAGAAGACAGCTGATAGTTCAAAACAAAAACATAATTCATTGAATTTTGGCATGCATTTCAAAAGGTTTGTAGAGAAAAATTGCTAATGCTAGGCTAACAGGTTAAAAAGTACTAATGTTCGCCTTTGGAGTCGGTGTATTTTCCTTCTTTTGAGAGGAGCGACTAAGCTAAGCCAGGTGAAACTCCCCGTTCAGCGTACCGGGAGGCTTTGCCCAAGTCTCTGTAAGCAGGACATGTACAGCGGCTTGCAAAAGTATTCATACCCCTTGAACTTTTCCACATTTTGTCACGTTACGACCACAAACATAAATATATTTTATTGGAATTTTATGTGAAAGACCAACACAAAGTGGCACACAATTGTGAAGTACAAAGAAAATCATACATGATTTCAAATTTTTTTTACAAATAAAAAACTGAAAAGTGCGGTGTGCAAAAGTATTGAGCACCCTTTTCTCTGAGTGCAACCAATTGCCTTCAGAAGTTGCCTGATGATTGCTGAATGATCGAATGTTGATTTAATGACTAAATAGAGTCAACCTGTGTGTAATCTAATCTCAGTACAAATACAGCTGTTCTGTGATGGCCTCAGAGGTTTGTTAAGAGAATATTGGGGAGCAAACAGCATCATGAAGTCCAAGGAACACACCAGACAGGTCAGGGATAAAGTTGTGGAGAAGTTTAAAGCAGGGTTAGGCTATAAAAAGATTTCCCAAGCTTTGAACATCTCACGGAGCACTGCTCAATCCATCATCCGGAAATGGAGAGAGTATGGCACAACTGCAAACCTACCAAGACACGGCCGTCCACCTAAACTTACAGGCCGAACAAGGAGAGCACTGATCAGAGATGCAGCCAAGAGGCCCATGGTGACTCTGGACGAACTGCAGAGATCCACAGCTCAGGCGGGGGAATCTGTCCACAGCACAACTATTGGTCGTGCACTGCACAAATCTGGCCTTTATGGATGAGTGGCAAGAAGAAAGTCATTGTTATAAGAAAACCATAAGAAGTCCCGTTTGCAGTTTGCCAGAAGCCATGTGGGGGACACAGCAAACATGTGGAAGAAGGTGCTCTGGTCAGATGAGACCAAAATTGAACTTTTTGGCCTAAATGCAAAACGCTATGTGTGGCGGAAACCTAACACTGCGCATCACTCTGAACACACCACCATCCCCACGGTCAAACATGGTGGTGACAGCATCATGCTCTGGGGGTGCTTCTCTTCAGCAGGAACAGGGAAGATGGTCAGAGTTGATGGGAAGATGGATGGAGCCAAATACAAGGCAATCTTGGAAGAAAACCTGTTGGAGTCTGCAAAAGACTTGAGACTGGGGCGGAGGTTCACCTTCCAGCAGGACAACGACCCTAAACGTAAAGCCCGGGCTACAATGGACTGGTTTAAAACAAAACATATTCATGTGTTAGAATGGCCCAGTCAAAGTCCAGACCTAAATCCAATTGAGAATCTGTGGCAAGATCTGAAAACTGCCGTTCACTTACGCTCTCCATCTAATCTGACTGAGCTTGAGCTGTTTTGCAAAGAAGAATGGGCAAAAATTTCAGTCTCTAGATGTGCAAAGCTGGTAGAGACATACCCCAAAAGACTTGCAGCTGTAGTTGCAGCAAAAGGCGGTTCCACAAAGTATTGACTCAGGGGGGCTGAATACTTTTGCACACCACACTTTTCAGTTTTTTATTTGTAAAAAATTTTTAAAATCATGTATAATTTTCTTTCTACTTCACAATTGTGTGCCACTTTGTGTTGGTCTTTCACATAAAATTCCAATAAAATATATTTATGTTTGTGGTTGAAACGTGACTAAATGTGGAAAAGTTGTGTTGCAAGCCACTGTAGTAAAAACCGTGGCTTAAAGTGTGAAAAAAATCTAGTCAGAGTCATGAAATGTGGAAAAAAAAGGCTTAACTAACCTCACATTGAAAGTGACATCTATCTTAGCATTTTCCAAGTTCCTTTTCATTGATTTTAGTTTTACTCATTCATCATATTTATCACATAATTGTGTTTATTTGTTGCTTTCTTGTGGTTAGCTCCCAGCGTACTGCTGGGTGTCTTTACTTTTTCATTTCTGGCCACATTGGTTTTAGATGAGCGAGTCCCTCTCATCTGTATTTGCTGTCAGATGAACCCTGTGCGGCGGTGTGCAGTATAAACAGCAGCCGGGTGGGCCCCTTTGTTTTGCAAAGTTCTGCCCTTCGCCTCTCTTTAAGTCCGCGAGGTAATGGACCCTGACGTATCGAATAACTCCAGCTAAACACCACAGACAGCTGCTGCCAGCCTGTGAGGACTAAACGAGAGCGAGAGAAAGCAAAAGAGAGAGATGCTGCCAAAAGTAGATGTATATAAAAGAGACTTATCGCGCTGTGGTTATGTGGATACCAAAACCTTATCACCAAACTTTTTATGGTTTCTGAAGTTTTAGCTGAGTTGAAGTGAATATTAACATGTACCTTCACGTCACTTTCATAACCTCATCAATCCATCCATCCGTCCATCCGTTATCCAAACCGCTTATCCTGCACTCAAGGTCGCGGGATGCTGGAGCCTATCCCAGCAGTCATTGGGCGGCAGGCGGGGAGACACCCTGGACAGGCCACCTGACCATCACAGGGCCGACACACACATTCACACCTAGGGACAATTTAATGCGGCCGATTCACCTGACCTACGTGTCTTTGACTGTGGGAGGAAACCGGAGCACCCTGAGGAAAACCACGCAGACATGGGGAGAACATGCAAACTCCACACAGAGGACGACCCGGGACGACCCCCCCAAGGTTGGACTACCCCTGGGCTCGAACCCAGGACCTTCTTGCTGTGAGGCGACCGCGCTACCCACTGCGGCACCGTGCCTCCTTTCATAATCTCATAACTTAGAACTGACTCAAGGACACCTCTTTAGCGATATTTCCAAAGTACACAAACAGAAAGCTGACACGAACACAGACGCTCCCCGTCTGGTGGAGGCGAACCGCAAAACCACACGACGCTAATGGCGCTGATGCATTCTGCTGCTGGGCAAAGAGGTGGGGGGTTAATATGGTTTTAAATGATGTCACTGTCAGATGCATTAGCTTAAATGGAATCCCAATCGGTGGCAAATGAACCCTGTGGGGTGCATCGGTGCAGGAGGGAGACTGAACACACTTTTTCCTTGTTCTCCGAAGGAAGAAAAAAAAAACCCCTCAAGACTGAATAACAGGTCCTGCTGCTGCCCGGCGCATTTAGAAACAGACCTTTAATCATCCATTTTAATACATGTACAGGACTACGCCGCAGTGACATTGATGCAGAGATGTATCGACAACTTGGTGAAGCAGTATATGTACAAGGACAATCAGACCTCACAGCGGACACACTTTAAGTGGAAGGTACTGTGAAGCATTGTGTGTAGTATGCATATACACACATGGTTTGTTGAACATGAATGTATGTTCTTTTTATGTTGAATCCATCCATCCATCCATATTCTGAACTGCTTATCCTGCTCTCAGGGTCACGGGGATGCTAGAGCCTATCCCAGCAGTCACTGGGCGGCAGGCGGGGAGACACCCTGGACAGGCCGCCAGACCATTACACAGGGCCGACACACACACACGCCCATACACATTCACACCTAGGGACAATTTAGTACGGCCGAGTCACCTGACCTACATGTCTTTGGACTGTGGGAGGAAACCGGAGCCCCCGGAGGGAACCCACGCAGACACGGGGAGAACATACAAACTCCACACAGAGGACGACCCCGGGACGACCCCCAAGGTTGGACTACCCCGGGGCTCGAACCCAGGACCTTCTTGCTGTGAGGTGATCGCACTAACCACTGCACCACCGTGCCGCCCAATGTTGAATAGCTTTCTTTTTTTTTTTTGTCCCCTTATTCTCTCCAATTGCATCAGGCCGCTTACCCAACTCTTCCGAGCAGTCTCGAGTCATTCCTCCCATACATGTGGAGTCGCCAGCCATTTCTTTTCACCTGACAGTGAGGAGTTTCACCAGGGGGATGTAGCACGTGGGAGGATCACGCTATTCCACCCAGTCCCCAACCCCCCTGAACAGACACCCCGACCGACCAGAGGAGGTGCTATTGCAGCCACCGGGACACATACCCACATCCAGCCTCCCACCTGCAGACACGGCCAATTGTGTCTGTAAGGACGCCCGACCAAGCCGGAGGTAACACAGGGATTCAAACCGATGTTCCCCGTGCTGGCAGGCAACGGAATAGGCCACCATGCTACCCAGACACCCGTATATCTCTTTTAAGTTCAAATAGGCATTACATAAACAGCCTTAAGATAAAGCTTCGTTCTCATGTACCAGTGCTGTTGCCAGCAGTACAATAGTGTCACTCTTAAAACTTACCCACAATCCACTGCTGCCCTGAGAGCGTTTCCTTAAATGTGACAAATACAATATAACTCATCTGTCCCCCCCGCACTTGTTTCCGTAACATTCTGGAGACTCAGAGGTTGCATTGGAAACCAGTGTCCAGTGGCGTCTGGACACTGCTTGGCATCCTGTGCATCATATTCTTCATCAATTTTATAAGTCCATTATAATTCTGTTACCCTCTTTCAATGTTGTATTGTGTACATTGTGTAAACACAACATCCATTGCACGCTGTCCGTCTTGGGAGAGAGATCCCTCCTCTGTAGCTCTCCCTGAGCTTTCCTCCTATTTTTTCTCCCTGTTAAAGGGTTTTTAGGGAGTTGTTCCTTATCCGATGAGAGGGTCTAAGGACAGGATGTTATGTTGCTGTTAAGCCCACTGAGGCAAATTTGTAATTTGTGATATTGGGCTATACAAATAAAATTGATTTGATTTGATTTGGAATAAGTGATGGTGATCGCTGTATTGGATTTATTTCAACTGCATCAATAAAGATAGGATTTTCTTTGTCAGTAGAAGACAAAATTACTATTCAAAAGGTTAACTTTTGCAATGTGAGTCCACTTGTGCCCAAAGTCTGCTGTCAACCTTGCTCAAGGCGAGGCGAGCCTTGGTTTTTTTTTTTTCTTTGTCAATTGACCTTTAGTTGAAATTGAAAACAAGGGAACAGAGGAAGACCTCTTGTGTTGTTGCAGTTCAACCACTAACAAATCCCATTTGCAAATTAATCTTTATCTGTTCACTTCTTAAAATTCTGGAAGTTGACGGGCAGCACATGAATACTAATCTGGAATATTTGCCTTGAAATGCAGTTGGGTGCAGAGACGGTGAATCCGTGGGGCAAACAAATGCTGAGTTGTTGTCCAAGAGCAGGTCCACGTTCTCTGAAGAGGCCCAAAGGTGGAACAAAACCTTTTCTACATTCCTTTCTCTTTGATTTTGGACAAACTAAGGTACCAAAATGTCTATACACCAAGACGAACTGTTCTAGAGGTACATATATGTACCTCTAGAACAGGTAATATATGTATAGATGTACAGGTGCATCTCAAAAAATTAGAATATTGTGGAATCTAGAATATATGAATCTAGAATATATGAAAGTTTCACTTTTTGAATTAAATTACGGAAAATAATGAACTTTTCCACAATATTCTAATTTTTTGAGATGCACCTGTATGGGCGGCACGGTGGTCCAGTGGTTAGCGCTGTTCCCCACAGCAAGAAGGTCCTGAATTCAAACCCCAGGCCGTCCCAGGTCCTCTCAGTGTGGAGTTTGCATGTTCTCCCCGTGTCTGCGTGGGTTTCCTCCGGGTGCGCCGGTTTCCTCCCACCATCAAAAAGTCATGCTTGTAAGGGTTAATACTCCTGTCTGTGCCCCTGAGCAAGGCAATGGAAAGAAGAACTGGAGTTGGTCCCCAGGCGCTGCAGCTGCCCACTGCTCCTGGCTACACAGCTAGGATGGGTTAAATGCAGAGAGTAAATTTCAGTTGTATGTACAAAATGACTAAGACTATTCTATTATTCTGTTCTATATATTCATATATTGATGTATGCATGCATAAACTGTATGTGTGCACAATAACCCGTCACAAAATGAGACAAATTCTATTGCCAACCTCTCTGGTTCTGCTTCAGATGGCAAGGCTGTCGACATGTAACGCTATACAAAGACTTAAAGACCAAAAACATACTTTACTTTAATAATGCTACACATAGTGTAACGACCACGGATGACTAGACCCGCTAGCCCTTGGCTAACGGGTCAGACCCGTTAGTTGACTGGTTGACGCGGTCGCTCGTGGTCCGGACTGCCCGGGTTCGATTACCGGCTGCGGCGGATTCCCAGCCTCCCCCTGAATTCGCTACAATATGCAAAGTGTTTACCACGTGAGCAGCATTGTTCATATACTGATCTCCATACGTTTGGTCTGTCTGGAGGTTTAAACGGTATATCCACTAGGGGGCAGGTCAGGCACAAGTTCTCCCTTCTAACGTTTCCGCCATCCGTCATGGAAGTATTACGTCACTGGACATAAACTGGGGTCACTTCCTGTATACGTCCCCCATAGGTATTGCACCTGATGGGGGCGCAGTGTTAAATTTTGAGTACTGCACAAACATCACGCCCAATGACTACAGGCTGTGCATGACAGCCATCTTACATAAGCGTTATTAAAGTAAAGTATTTTTTTGGCTTTACTTTTTTCTATGCTTGTCAAGATGTTTTTTATCAGCAGTGCTCTTTTTTCATCACATACATGAACGCCATAGGCCTCTTAAGGTAGGCCCATTAATTAATTCCACTTTGCATAGACGTCTTCTTGTGAATGTCACAACCAAATAATCGATGTCTTCAGCCGTGCTGCGTGACAGCTGCATAGCGCACTATGACCGCACAACAAAGCAATGGTAATATACCTCTGCAGTGCTTCATTATGTTTTTTCTTTTTCTCATTGAGGTGACCTGAGTGTGCGTGGTATCACAGCCATGTCCCCAAGGCTGGCGAGGCTTATTAAGCCGATAAACAAGTAAATCAAAAAGGGAACCGGGCCAAGAAGCTGCACACGCACCCACCTAGTCTCTAATGTACAAACCCACATCATGGTTACTGTACAGATATATGCTCAAATTAGTGGTGGTACTTTTTTTGTTTTCTTTTGGATATTTCCCCCCTTTCTCCCCCCAGTTGTACTTGACCAATTACCCCATTCTTCCTAGCTGTCCCGGTCGCTACTCCACCCCCTCTGCCGTTCCGGGGAGGGCTGCAGACTACCACATGCCTCCTCCGATACATGTGGAGTCACCAGCCGCTTCTTTTCACCTGACAGTGAGACGTTTCACCAGGGGGACGTAGCGCATGGGAGGATCATGCTATTCCCCCAGTTCCCCCTCACCCCCGAACAGGCACCCCAACTGACCAGAGGAGGTGCTAGTGCAGCGACCAGGACACATACCCACATCTGGCTTCCCACCCGCAGACACGATCAATTGTGTCTGTAGGGACGTCAGACTAAGCCGGAGGTAACACGGGGATTCGAACCGAAGATCCCTGTGTTGGTAGGCAACGGAATATCCAGGAGTATACAAAATATATATCCAGATAAATACATATATGCAATGTGCAGTTTCTGTATACAGTACAAGTACAAGTAAGACCAAGTACAAGCATTCAAACAGACTGAATGAGTAAAGTGTAAAGTGTCAGTGGAACGTGTCTGAGGCAGAGTGGTAAAGTGGTCAAATTGGTAAAAGTGGCAGTAGTGTTACAAGTGTAATTGTCATTGTTGTGTTTAGTGTCCTTATGGCCCTGGGAGAAGAAGCTCCTTCTGAGTCGCTCTCTCTGTTGGCTTTGTGGCTGCGGAGGCGTCTGCCTGACGGCAGCGGGTGAAACAACCCATTAATGGGGTGATGGGGTTCCATAATAATCCTATTAGCCTTGGTCCTGCACCACCTAGTGTACAGGTCCTGTGTGTGTGTGTGGGGGGGGGGCAGAGAGTGTGGCCCCGTAGGTACGCCCAACCGACCGTATCACCCTTCTGCAGGGCTTTTTGGTCTTCAGTACAGTTCCTGTACCAGACGGTGAGGCACCCTGCCAGGATACTGTCAATCCAGGTAGACGGTCTCATCGTTGCTGGAGATCAGGCCCACCTATACTGTCTCATCAGCAAACTTACCAATGGTGTTGGAGCTGCTCGTGGCCACACATTCATGTGTGTACAAAGAGTAGCGCAGGGGACTTGGAACACAGTGTTGGGGGGCTCCTGTGTTGAGAGTGAGAGAGGTGATGGTGTAGATACCCACCCTGGCCACTTGGGATCAGAAGGTCAGGACCCAGTTGCACAGGAAGGTGTTCAGGCCAAGTTCCCTTAGCTTGGTGGCCAGTCTGAGGGACAATATGGTATTGCAGTCAATGAACAGCATTGTCACACACCCCCTCCCCCCACAGTCAAGGTGGTATAGGGTAGTGTGCAATAAATGGGAGATGGCATCCTCAGTGGATTGGTCAGGGTGGTAAGCAAATTGTAGGGGGTCCAAAGTGCTTGGGAGAGAGGAGCAGATGGAATCTGTAATCCTCTGAAAACCCTTCATGACCACTGCAGTGAGAGTTACTGGATGGTTGTCAGTGAGGTCAATTAGATTGGTTGTCTCTGGTACTAGTACAACAGTAGTGCTCTTGAAACATGTGGGTACTACAGACCGGGCCAGGGAGATTGAAAACTAGTGATTAGGGGGGCGGGCAGATCAACACAGGACTTTAGAACTCGTATGGGGATGCCATCCAGACCCGGTGCCTTTCTGATGTTCACCTGCCTTAGAGCTTCCTCACATCATTCTCGTGAGGTGGTCAGTGGACGCTGCTCTACGGCATTGGAGCACAACTCCTCTACTGCATTAGCCTGCCAGCACTGTTAGCCTTGAAGTGCACAAAGAAAGAGTTCAATTACCCTGCCAGAGAAGCGTTAACATTCACCGTGGTAGTAGATCCGCCTTTGTAGTCTGTAATAGTGTGTAATCCCTGCCACATACGTCTGGTATCAGAAAGCTGGAACTGAGACTCCACTTTGTTCCTGTATCGCCGCTTCGCATCTTTACATCAAGTACATGAGGTGTTGCACTAAAAGTACACTTAAGTAAATTCATCTTTTTCTAAGGGCTTACATGCAAACAAATCCATGTGGCACTCATATCCAAAGTGACAGCCAGCAGTTGTTGGATGAGTTTCAATTCTTCAGTCACCAACGTTAAAGACAGCCGAAGAAAAGTGTTGCAGCAATGCGAGCCACGCTAGCTGCCAATACTCATCTAGTGAGAGAAAAAATTGGATTGGACACGTTTAACAGCTGTGGTATATATTCGGATGAAATGTCCAAAATATAGTAATATTATGGATCATCAAAGACAATCCACCCAACATGGGGTGTAGGCATTGATGGGGGTCTTCTGCACCTCATGTATGGGGACTCTATGTACGTCTTGCGTTTGATCTGAAATGAAATAAACAATCTGCTTTTAAGTTAAATAATTCACAAAATGTTGTCCCATTAAATATCACAATGTGAATTTCAGTCTTTCAACTAAAAATAACCTAATTTTAAGTCCAAAGAAGCTGCAGCAAATTATTTCCCCCAAAAACAGGTTGGTCCATCTTTCTCTTGGAAAAAAGGAGAATGTCAGACATGATCAAGCACATCCCAGCGTGTACATACTACAATCCAAAAATCAAATTTTTACTGAGGGGAGAATTAGCATATTAAGGGGATATAGCCCAAATGGAAAAGATCCAGATCGAGGGATATGATCTTTTAAAATGTAAAACAATCAGTGAATCATCCTGTACCCCCTGAGATTTGAAGGGCAAGACTTTTTTGTAAGAGGTGACTGAGACGAAGCCAGAGATGGATTGGTTGTCGGAGAGAGGCCGGGTCGTAGTCTGAGGCTTTCTCTGCAGGTAAAAGTTCCACTTCCAGTAAATAAAAGATGGCTGTCCATAATGATTCACTGTTTATCAGTAGTGCATAGAATACAGAGGTGCCCAATGCTGATCTCCATCCACAGATCGCTGGAATACACTCTCTCTCTCTCTCTCTCTCTCTCTCTCTCTCTCTCTCTCTCTCTCTCTCTCTCTCTCTCTCTCTCTCTCTCTCTCTCTCTCTCTCTCTCTCTCTCTCTCTCTCTCTCTCTCTCTCTCTCTCTCGATCTGTTCAGTTCAGTTCAAAAGGCTTTATTGGCATGATCATAATGAGATACAGTATCACCAAAAACACTCTCTCTCTCTCTCTGCTCCCTCATTCATATGCACATGGTCACTCTCATTGTTCTGTCTGTCTTTCTTTCTTTCTCCCTGTCCCTCTCGTCTTTCTTTCACACAGTCTCCCTCTCATTCCCCTTTTCTCTCTGATTCTCTTTCTTACATGCGTTCATAAACCAACTCTCTCCGTATCTTCTCTCTCTCTCTCTTTCTCTCTCTTTGACTCTGACTCTTTCTTTTTGCGTACTCTCATCCTTCTTTTGCTGTCCCGACTGTCTCCATCTTTCTCTCTCTCTCGTTATCTCATTACCCGTGTCCCTCTGTTTTCTTCCTCTTTGCTCTGACTCCTTTGTCTCTCCCATCTTCCTCTCTGTCTCTTTCTTTCTCTCTATTTCATTAACTCTTCCTCTCGCTCCCAATCTTTCTATTTTCCATTACCTTTTCTATGTCTCTCCATCTTTCCCGCTCTCTGTCTCCCTCTCTGCCCCGTTGTCTCCCTCATTTTCTGCAACGCTATCAGCGTCTATCGCTAAGCTAATCTGTGTGTGATTCATGGCCCCCGTCCCGGTGTGGTGCCCCGCGTCGTGGTGCCCCGCGTTGCTCCTAACTTTAACACAGCAACAACCCTCTGAGGAAGCACAAACATGGGGACAAACAACTGTTTTAGTGCACGTGGGCCCGATCTCATTTGGAGGCAAATATACATCACGGCTGTCTTATCGTTCCCTCCATTTATTTTGTTTCATGCAAATGTTGCAATTAGGCGGGCGGTTTCAAGGGGATCGGCTCTCTCGAAGCAATGGCAGATAATGGATGCTGTCAGACTAGGGATTCTCCCAGGGATGCATGGGAGGGGTTGTTGGCCTATATGAAGACATAGACAGCTCCATCCAGATCGCTGGCAGAACTCTTTATAATTGAGTCTGTGGGGTTGCTTTGAGCCCTTTCTGCTTAGCTGAAACCGGGCTGAGTTTGCAAGCTATTTGTGAATGCAGTTCTCCCTGTTAGTTTTTAACCTGACTGAAAATTGAACCTCGCTTGTTGGTGGAGTTTTGTCTCAGAGGATGATGGAGTGAATGCCAAGAAGTTAAAAGCTGAAATCTGTGACTTTTCTTCCTTGAACCTGCTGGGAGTAAATTTGCAGAGGCGAGCAATTTTGACCTAGCACTCCCTGACAACCCCCCCCCCATACGAGGTTTCCCATCATAAGTATGATTTTTATTGTAGTTGATATACATCAACAGTGTTGTTGTGAAGCACTGTTTTACTTAGAGGTGGAGTATTTACAAAGATTGCTATTTCCACTATTTCCAAAATACTGGCCGATGCTTTGGCTGCCTTGTGTGTGCACGAAACATGATTGACATTGAGGCAGAGACACTGCTTAGAGGTGATTTGTTGTTGCATTGGGACCAAACTTTGTTTGCAAATCACACAGTACATTTACTTGAGGGACATCTTTCAGTATATAATGGGGAAGTGAGAACAAAAAGTTGCCTACAAAAGCTTTGATAAATAGTTATTTTATCCATCTGGATCATGTAGTCACGCTCCATAATACTTACCAGTCATCTTTACCATGGATGGAGACACTCTCTGGTCTCCATATACCGCCGTTGAAATGTTTTGACCGGGTAGGACCAACAATGGTGCAGCGGTTAAACACGTTCCTACTGAAACAGGAAATGATATTGAAACGTGATGCCAATGTGTCCATGACAACCAGTGTGACTGTACAACAGTGTTCCTATATAGTGTGATGTAGTTTGTAATACATTGGCAGCAAGCTAAGTAGGGCACTCCAGATGTCCCTCTCCCCAGCCCTCCAGCTCCTCCTGGGGGATCCCAAGGCATTCCCAGACCAGACTGGACATGTAGTCCCTCCAGCGAGTTCTGGGTCTACTTGGACGTGCCCGGTAAACCTCCAAAGGAAGGCGCCCAGGAGGCATCCTAATCAGATGCTCAAACCACCTCAACTGGCTCCTTTTGATGCGAAGGAGCAGCAGCTCTACTCCGAACTCCCTCCGGATGTCCGAGCTCCTCACCTGATCTCTAAGTCTGAGCCCAGACGCTCTACAGAGGAAACTCATTTCAGCCGCTTGTATCCACGATCTCACCCTCTCAGTTACTATCCAAAGCTCATGAGAGATTGTTTTAGATTAGGTCTATTTTTTATGTTTACTGTATTCTGTTATGAGTCATGTCTGCTTTATTTTAATTAATTAATCCTTTTTTCCCATTTATGGTAATTGTTTTTGTGTTTGTCTAATTGGGTATGATGGGTACATAGAATTTCTTGTAGTCCTCAAAGCTGTTTGATAAGTTTAGTTTTGCGTGATGTGATGCGATTGCAACTTTAAGGTCGTTTATCGTGAGGATCTGACAATAAGTTTGGTGAACTTTTAACACTTTTTTTAAACCTTTCTTCCAACACTTTTGACCTTTTAATCTAATACTTCTTAATCGTTGCTGTTGCAACTTGGTGAAATTCCCTGTGTGCCAATGAAATTGATGCTAATTCTGATGGAGGACATTAATCTTCTTCTTTCGGCTTGTTCCCTTTTTTTCAGGGGTCACCACAGTGGATTTTATAGTTTTCATTGGTACCCTGCGAGGACACGGCACCAATGGCGGCCTCGACCGGCCCGGTATCATCTTTTACCTCAGCCGCCCTTCCTGACACGACCGCTAACCCTGTGGACGGGGCCACAGGTAAAGCACTGGATGCCATCCCAGTATTCATGAACTTGCACCCATGCCTGTCACCATAAAGGAGGAGGACATTAATATATATTTATAATTTGTTATGAAGTATACAGTTACCTAATCTGCTCAATGAGCTGTATCTTTTTCAAGATGATATCATGGTTCTTTCTGTTTCAACAACTACCGAGCTGCTCAAGGCAGCAGGTCTACGCTCTGAGGAAACGCATGGCGCTATATGTTATCGGTTTATAACCCCCTTGAAAGATGGCTATGATTGGTTGAGCGTGAATAATGTTGTCATACAGAATAGTCCCTCCGTCTCTTCTGTGTGTGTGAGAGAGAGAGAGACCCTAACCCTAACCCATGCTGCCTTCCCTTCTGACGCCGACGGCTAATGTTAGCTATCGATAGATAGTTAGCTATCTCCTTCGTCGCTTCTGTATGACGACAATATTCATACTCAACCAGTCATAGCACAGACAGACGAATATTAATTAGATCTTTCAAGGGGGTTATAAACCTATAACACGGCCTATGTTATACCTGAATGCATGTGTGTATTTAGTCCATGTTTACCAAACACATTGACATGGTACATCTTCTCCTTTAAAACACGCTGGCGTCTTAGCCACAGAGAAATAAAAGCAGTGTACGTCCATCCATCCATCCATTATCCAAGCCGCTTGTCCCAATTGGGGTCGCGGGGATGCTGGAGCCTATCCCAGCAGTCACTGAGCAGCAGGCGAGGAGACACCCTGGACAGGCCGCCAAGGCCATCACAGGGCTGGCACACACACATTCACACCTAGGGACACTTTAGTATGGCCGATTCAGCTGACCTGAAAAGCGGTGTACATAGACTCAATATTTTATGAGCGTATCACCATACTAAAACAGGCAACTAGCATTTGTTGTGTTACTTACTATGAGAAAAGGCACACAGATTTAGTTTTTCTTATATACTATGTAGTGTAATATGCTAATAAAGTATGTATTATGTAGTATGTATGTATGCATCTTCTTCTATCAGCTGCTCCCGTTAGGGGTCGCCACAGTGGATCATCCTTTTCCATCTCTTCCTCTCCTCTGCATCTTCCTCTGTCACACCAGCCACCTGCATGTCCTCCCTCACCACATCCATAAACCTCCTCTTTGGCCTTCCTCTTTTCCTCATCCCTGGCAGCTCCATATTCAGCATCCTTCTCCCAATATACCCAGCATCTCTCCTCCACACATGTCCAAGCCATCTCAATCTTGCCTTTCTTGCTTTGTCTCCAAACCGTCCAACCTGAGCTGTCCCTCTAATATACTCGTTCCTAATCCTGTCCTTCTTCATCACTCCTAATGAAAATCTTAGCATCTTCAACTCTGCCACCTCCAGCTCTGCGTCCTGTCTTCATCAGTACCACTGTCTCCAAACCATATAACATAGCTGGTCTCACAACCATCTTGTAAACCTTCCCTTTAACTCTTGCTGGTACCCTTCTGTCACAAATCCCTCCTGACACTCTTCTCCACCCTGCCTGCACTCTCTTCTTCACCTCAGTACCATAGTGTCCACCAGCACAATGCTGGCCAACAATACCGGTGGTGGTCGTTGGTAACCCGGGCCTCGACCGATCCGGTATGGAAATCTGATTTATGAGCCGCATATTTGTAAGTATAAATGTATGTATATATCTGTATGTATGTACATTCACATATAGTATGTTTTTATAAGAATGCATGTATTTGTGTGTGCGTGTGTGTGTGTTTGTGTACGTGTGTGTTTCTCTCCATACTTTGGGGGTTTTTTTTGCCCCCCCCCTTTTTTTTTTCTTCTCCCCAATTGTACCAGGCCAATTACCCCACTCTTCCGAGCCATCCCGATTGCTGCTCCAACCCCTCTGCCGAGCCAGGGAGGGCTGCAGACTACCACATGCCTCCTCCCATACATGTGGAGTCGCCAGCCGCTTCTTTTCACCTGACAGTGAGGAGTTTCACCAGGGGGACATAGTGCGTGGGAGGAGCATGCTATTTCCCCCAGTTCCCCCTCCTCCCCGAACAGGCGCCCCGACCGACCAGAGGAGGCACTAGTGCAGCGACCAGGACACATACCCACATCCGGCTTCCTACCCGCAGACACGGCCAGTTGTGTCTGTAGGGACGCCCGACCAAGCCGGAGGCAACACAGGGATTCGAACCGGCAATCCCCATGTTGGTGGGCAACGGAATAGACCGCTATGCTACCCGGCTGGCCCTCCATGTTTTGTTTTTAATACTGTCTCTAACAAACTCCCCTCGTAGTTCACTGACTCCTGTCCAACTTTCCTGTAGTCTGTCAATGGGCGATCAATAATCTGAGAGCTAATTAAAATACTAATCAATAAAGAGGTGGACGAGGGGTCCCTGCTCTCTGCGTGGAGACGCCAAGTCCACAAGGATGCTACGCTTCTTCCTCTGAGGTTTTCTGTATGTGTTGCTCAGGGGCCACGCTTAAGTCACAAGTCAGGTCACTGTGAGGGACATTAGAGAAAAGTAGAGTGTTTACACACAACACACACCTTTCTCAACCGCTTTCATTTACCGAGGGAACATTTTCTCGGATCTCCAGATTTCTGCAAGTATGAGATATCCTCCGACCAGCGTTATATAGTACATGATGTCCCCCGGGCTGTCGCTATCATTTATCCAACCGGATTCGTGTTAGAAATGGGCTCATGGGTAATCTGACAACATCTCTCACTTGCATAAATCGGAACATGCAGTTTGCTGAGCTGGTTTTCTGCAGTACCAGGCGATGGTTTTTCTACATTTACACACATTCACCTGGGAAAGATTCAGTATTGCTGTCAGTGCACGCAAAACACCTGTAACGTTCTTCCATTCAAGGACAAAGTAACCAGGATATAAATATACACAATACTCTAAATATGACTAAAATATGATTAATGCTTTATACGCTAATGTGATCGTTGTATAATGAAGGCTATAGTAATAGTTAAACAGCATACCTTCCATGGACAGTAGTCCATGGAGACTGAGGTAGACAACAACAGCTGTCCCTGAAATTGCATTAGTTGAACAATGCTCTAGCCTCTACAATCTCCTTCGCATTAGCATACTCTGCTAAAAATAGTCACATAATCCAAGTTTTCCATCTAATACATTATGTGCATAAATTAGGTCCATGTAACAATTAACTGCTTAATTATTTTGCTGTCGGCGGAGGTAGATGTGATTAAGACGTTGCCCACAAGAGGACGCCGGAGATTGACAGTAGTTTCACGGCCCTCTGACAGGCTTGGAGAGGTGGTAGGAGTGTACAAAGGTTTTTGCTCGACTCAGTTGCTGGAAATGTAGTTCAAACAGCAAACCAGTTTAAGGATTTCCGAATCTTACAGCAAGTGAGAGATCTGCGTTACACCAATAAACTGTTTTCTCTGTGTTTTTGGGATCGTCGTGTGGAGTGTGGGGAGTTGTGTCGAAGGTGTCTGGCTGGGAGAGCTGGTGTTGGATCAGCTGGGGCAGCCTGATCCGCTGCGTCCTGTGGGCCCAGGGACCATGGCTCTGCCCGGAGCTGCGTGTGAAGTGGAAATACCGGGGGCGGTCTGACAGGATGCAGAAGCTGGGCAGACTAAGCTAACTACTAGTCCATGCAGACTGAGGGTGGTCTGGCGGGGGCCTCGCCTAGCGTTGACTGTGTTTTTGGTGTTGTCGTGGGGAGTGCGGGGAGGTGTGTTGAAGGTGTCTGGCTGGGATAGCTGGTGTTGGATTGGCTGGGCATCCTGGTCTGCCGCATCCGGTGGGCCCAAGGACCAAGGCCCTGCCTGGAGGTTCGCCCAAGGAGGAAACACCAAGGGCGGTGTGGCAGGACACAGAAGCGGGGCAGGCTAATGTAGTGGGAATTCAGGGGGCAGGCAGGAATCAGACCTGGGTTCCCCGCACCACGGGCGACCGCGCTAACCAGTCAACTAAAGGATCCGACCCATTAACCAAGGGCTAGCGAGTCTACATATCCGTGGTTGTACACCCTTTACACTACTCCCCTCCTTCGCGAAGCATGTCCGCGCTTCTGCAGACCAGCTCCCCCTCACACCTCTGAGCCCATATGCATCCCACCGCTGCCACCAAATGTAGCAGAAATTAAGGGAGCAGGCGGGAATTGAACCTGGGTTCCCCACACCACAGGCAATTGTGCTAACCAGTCAACTTAAGGGTCCGACCCGTTAGCCAAGGGCTAGCGAGTCTACACACCCGTGGTTGTACACTGTTACACTAAGCTAACTGCTAGCCCATGCAGACCGGCAGTTCCGACAGTCATCCTGGCGTTCGCTCTCTTGGACAGTGACATTTTTTTTTGTGTGGATATGTTGGCTCGATGTGTTTTTGTAGTGTTGTAGTTTTTCGTGGTTCGGATATATGTGTTCTTGTAGTTTGGATATGTGTTCTTGTCTTGGAGTTGCGCTGCTGTGGGCTGGGGGAAGCGATGTTTCGTTTCCTTTCACGTGCGCAGCTGCACGAAATGAAACGACAAGTAAATGTTCCCGACCCCTGAAACATTCTCAACAACTTCACTGGAAAACTGAACGTACAGTGAAATTCATCTGGCATGCTGACAACAGGCTATGTAAGATATACTACAAATTAGACAATGCAGTACATTGTCCATGTATATTCAGTACACAGTGAAAATATGCTACGCTAACAACAAGAAACATGTTATGAAGCGCTCCCGTTAGCATTTATAAAAGCAGAAATCATTCCTTAACACATGGCTCCTTTCTGCAGGTTGCCTACATTGGGGTTCTTGATTGATTGATTGATTGATTGATTACATTGAGGTTCCTATGCATACACACTCACAGGCGGTTGCTTTGAGCAACAACGTGCTGTACTCACGGTGCAGTTAAATGGCGTGGTTGGAGTTCTTCGACACGCAGCGATCACAGCAGATGTTGTTTTTCTGGGCTCGCACACCTCACAGCTGGGCTGTGTGCTTCCCCTCCCTCCGTCATTAAAAGGCAGCACGCTGCGAGGTGTCCTCCGTCCCCGAAAGACGGTACAGAGGCAAACCTCAGATACTTAACACACACTGTGTTGTGTGAGTGGTACAGTTATTTTCCCATATGCAGATGTTTTTTTTTTTTTCAGGATTCAGACTGCCCATTGTCACATTTGACATCGTTCTCCCTGTTTGTTGTTTTTATTTTTCGGTTCTTTGTAGGGTTTGCTTGGCGTTCTTCCTCCATGGGACAGGCCAAACCACCTGGGGATCTCAGCGAGTGCACCAGACGAAACGCATTTCGTTTTTTGGTCCAGAAGCAACAAAGCTCTCTGGTGGAGGAGCAGAACCATTTATCAATAATGAGGAAGGACCCTTTGTCTTCATGTGACTGCTCTGTCTGACTGCTCAATATTGATGGCGGGGAAGAACCAAGGGGACTCTATTCTGGTAGAAAGACATCTAATGAATGTTTCCCACTGTTTTAACACTGACCATATGCAAGTATTCGATTTGCAAAGTGGAAAGAATAACTGATGGCTGGGGGGGGGGGTAAAACGTACATCCAGGGGGAGAGGTAAGAAAGGAAGAGGGATGAATTGGATCCTGCAGACCTGCTGGACCCGCAGCTTTGCCACAGCGGCGACGGATCCGGATCACCGTGTGTGGAAATCGCACACCAGGCGAGAAACTAGGCTGGCGTGTGAAACCTCCCTGAACAGTGACACAGAAACAGGGCAAATGTTCAGCAGCGCCCCGCCGTTAAAGGAGACGGCGAAAAATAATGCAGTTTACTATAACATGTTCTGTATGTGGCGGCACGGTGGCGCAGTGGTTAGCGCGGTCGCCTCACAGCAAGAAGGTCATCCTGGGTTCGAGCCCCGGGGTAGTCCAACCTTGGGGGTCGTCCGCGGGTCGTCCTCTGTGTGGAGTTTGCATGTTCTCCCTGTGTCTGCGTGGGTTTCCTCCGGGGGCTGCGGTTTCCTCCCACAGTCCAAAGACATGTAGGTCAGGTGAATCGGCCGTACTAAATTCCCCCTAGGTACTAATGTGTGTATGTGTGTGTGTGTGTCGGCCCTGTGTGATGGCCTGGCGGCCTGTCCAGGGTGTCTCCCCACCTGCCGCCCAAGGACTGCAGGGATAGGCTCCAGCATCTCCACGACCCTGAGCTCCAGCATCTCCGCGACCCTGGCTCCATCATCCCCACGACCCTGAGCTCCAGCATCTCCGCGACCCTGGCTCCATCATCCCCACGACCCTGAGCTCCAGCCTCTCCACGACCCTGAGCTCCAGCCTCTCCACGACCCTGAGCTCCAGCATCTCCACGACCCTGAGCTCCAGCATCTCCACGACCCTGAGCTCCAGCATCTCCGCGACCCTGAGCTCCAGCATCTCCGCGACCCTGAGCTCCAGCATCTCCGCGACCCTGAGCTCCAGCATCTCCGCGACCCTGAGAGCAGGGTAGGCGGTTCAGTTAATGGATGGATATTCTGTATGTACATATGCATCCAGGTATATGTGCTTGTTGACCTACATGACCACTACAGGCGACTCTTTCTCAGCTCTTATTCTATTTCTTTTCTCAACACTTTCCTCTTAAAGCCCACGGCTTTCTGTTTTGTAGTGTCAGAAATATATCAAGTTGATCCCATCATCTATTAACGATGACCTTTGCACCCCTTGCACTGAGTTGCGTGTGACTTTAATGATAAAGAAACTAAATCTTATTGCACTGTTGCACTGTTGTTGGCCTGTGTATTTGTATATAAAATCCTCTGTTAACTTCGGAGGTGAAATTCCTCTTTTGCTTTCTAACCTACAGTGAGGTCAGGGTGCAGGGTTGTTGACAGAGAATTGCTCTATGCATTGCAGGCCTATATGTGTGTGTGTGTGTGTGTGTGTGTGTGTGTGTGTAGCCTACGGTTTATGCATGTCATGTCCGAGGAGGTAAAGTAAAGACGTACTCCGTAGGGTTTCTGGGCTCAGCCTTAGAGATAGGACGAGGAGCTCGGACATCCAGAGGGGGCTCGGAGTAGAGCCGCCGCTCCTTCGCGTCGAAAGGAACCAGTTGGGGTGGCTCAGGTATCTGATCAGGATGCCTCCTGGGCGCCTTCCTTTGGAGGTTTTCCGGGCACGTCCAACTGGGAGGAGACCCCGGGGTAGACCCAGAACTCACTGGAGGGACTACATATCCAATTTGGCCTGGGAATGCCTTGGGATCCCCTAGGAGGAGCTGGAGGGTGTTGTCGGGGGGAGGGACATCTGGAGTGCCCTGCTTAGCTTGCTGCCACCACGACCCGACCCCGGAGAAGCGGCTGATGATGAGCTGAGAGAGATGAGATGTCCGAAGAGGTCAGATTCAACCAAAATGACATGCTGGGCGCACCTGGCTGTCACAGTACATCAGTATATTTAGCTAATGTCTCCTTCTCAATCTCGACCATGTGCTACTGATATGTTGGCAGTAGACTATTGGTTATTGCAGGAATTGAACCAGCTAACCTCTCTCTGCCGAGCATGGCTCTTGACCGACCGACCACCTTATCGTCATACAGCGTAGCTAACAGCGTGGAGTGCCCAGCACACAGCACAGCAGCACATTACTGTTGTCAGCACCCATGAGGGGGAAGAGAGCAGAGGAGGAGGAGGAGGGTATGTGTGCCCTCTGGCCAGTGAAGGTATTAGTTCAACACAACGCTCTGTTCGGTACCTAATCAAGAGGAAGTGCATCCGGAGGATCACCGTGGGACTCTTCTCTCACCTCCATTAAGAAGAGGCTGTGTGTCGCATCTCACAAGAGCCCCCCGGCAACATGGACACAGACAGAACGAGTTGCGTGAGTTGTTTAAGAAACTTCAATGAAGAATGGTCTATCTATCTATCTATCTATCTATCTATCTATCTATCTATCTATCTATCTATCTATCTATCTATCTATCTATCTATCTATCTATCTATCTATCTATCTATCTATCTATCTATCTATCTATCTATCTGTCTGTCTGTCTATCTATCTATCTATCTATCTATCTATCTATCTATCTATCTATCTATCTATCTATCTATCTATCTATCTATCTATCTATCTATCTATCTATCTATCTATCTATCTATCTATCTATCTGTCTGTCTGTCTGTCTGTCTGTCTGTCTGTCTATCTGTCTATCTATCTATCTGTCTATCTATCTATCTATCTATCTATCTATCTATCTATCTATCTATCTATCTATCTATCTGTCTGTCTATCTATCTGTCTATCTATCTATCTATCTATCTATCTATCTATCTATCTATCTATCTATCTATCTATCTATCTATCTATCTATCTATCTATCTATCTATCTGTCTGTCTGTCTGTCTGTCTGTCTGTCTGTCTGTCTGTCTGTCTGTCTGTCTGTCTGTCTGTCTGTCTGTCTGTCTGTCTGTCTGTCTGTCTGTCTGTCTGTCTGTCTATCTATCTATCTATCCGTCTATCTATCTATCTATCTATCTCTGTCTGTATATCTATCCATTCGTCTTATGGGGATTAATAGATGATATTTTCTTTACTTCTCTCATTTGAAACAGGTCGTTGTTTAAAAATACAGCACAAAGATCCCAGAAGTAATTTTTTGGTATATTCACAGGTATTGTTTTAAGTATGTGAGCTGTAGATGAACAGATTTGCTCTTTTTTTAGACAGTGTTCATGACTCCTAGCTCGAAACTCAACTGTTGGTCTACCCTTTTGTTTACAGATATTAACCCATGTAAAGAAAATCCTTCTTTTTTTATTTCGAGTTTATGCAAGAAATGTCTGATTAAGAAATTGTGTTGAGGGGCATCCGGGTAGCGTAGCGGCCTACCAACACGGGGATCGCGGGTTCGAATCCCCGCGTTACCTCCGGCTTGGTCGGGCGTCCCTACAGACACAATTGGCCGTGTCTGCGGGTGGGAAGCTGGATGTGGGTGTGTGTCCTGGTCGCTGCACTAGCGCCTCCTCTGGTCGGTCGGGGCGCCTGTTCAGGAGGGAGGGGGAACTGGGGGGAATAGCGTGATCCTCCCACGCACTACGTCCCCCTGGTGAAACTCCTCACTGTCAGGTGAAAAGAAGCGGCTGGCGACTCCACATGTATGGGAGGAGGCACTTGGTAGTCTGCAGCCCTCCCTGGATCGGCAGAGGGGGTGGAGCAGAAACCAGGACGGCTCGGAAGAGTGGGGTAATTGGCCAAGTACATTTGGGAAGAAAAAAAGGTGGGGGGGGGATGTGTTGAATCAAGGCCGGTGTGGCGACAGAGCTACTGTTGGTGGAAAACAACAGTCGGCGCTGTGCTGTAGTTTGGGATTGTACAGAGTTAAACTTGAACTTTTTTATAATGGGGGGGGGGGAAGTGAAGCAGAAAAAAACGACTTCCCGTTGCTGCACCCAGAGGAGTTGACCCTGTTTGGGATCGGCCTTAAACCTGAAAGCTTTACTAAACCAAGGACTCTCGTTCTAGGTTAAGACAATAATGAATCAAGGAAGAGAGGAGAGGAGGCGAGATACGGAGGGAGGTCAACGCAGGCCGAAACACTGAAGAGGAGCACTGAAGAACAAGGTAAGACAACCGGGGAAGGACAGCGGAGGTTGCACTATGGGGAAAAGGAGGACGAGTGGACAGAAAATAGGACAGAACTGAGAAGACAGACCATCACAGCTGGTAGGAGGTGGTGAGAGGAGGAAAGAGGTGATAGAAGTTCGTAGGAGGTGGGCGATGGATGAAAGGAGGCCGGGAAAGGTGACTAAAGGACAAACGGGAAGTCAGGTGGTTTAGAATTGTCAGTTAAAAGGAAATGAATAGGGCTTCCGGGTGGCGTAGCGGTCTATTCCGTTGCCTACCACCATGGGGATCTCCGGTTCGAATCCTCGTGTTACCTCCGGCTTGGTCGGGCGTCCGTACAGAGGGGACTACAGTGTCTGTAGGGACGCCGACCAAGCCGGGGGTAACACGGGGGAATCGGTGGGGAGCAGTAGCATCATGCCTTGATTAAAGTACCACTAATTGGGGCGTCCAGGTAACGAAGCAGTCTGTTCCGTTGCCTACCAACATGGGGATCGCCGGTTCGAATCCCTGTGTTACCTCCAGCTTGGTTGGGCGCCCATACAGACACAGTTGGGTGTGTCAGCGGGTCAGAACCTGGATGTGGGTATGTGTCCTGGTCGCTGCACTACTGCCCCCTCTGGTCAGTCGGGGCACTTGTTCAGGGGGAGAGGAGAACTGGGGGGGATAGCGTGATCCTCCCACGCGCTACGTCCCCCTGGTGAAACTCCTCACTGTCAGGTGAAAAGAAGCGGCTGGTGACTCCACATGTATCGGAGGAGGCATGTGGTAGTCTGCAGCCCTCCCCGGATCGGCAGAGGGGGTGGAGCAGCGACCGGGACGGCTCGGAAGGGTGGGGTAACTGGCCGGATACAATTGGGGGGGGGGGGAATAAAGGTCATAGGAGGTGATGAGAGATGGATGAAAGGAGGTGGGGAAAGGGGAATAAAGGACAAACAGGAAGTTGGGTTGCTTAGAATTGCTGTGTAGTTTCGGTTAAAAAGAAGTGAATAATTTCATAATCATTTGCGAATGCTTTGAACTTGTTTGGAACTTTACATAAAACGCATCCCAAACAAACAACCCAGTGAAGTCAAACCGAGCTTGGAAAACTGCCTTTTCCTCTCATCCTGAACGAGGGATGAGGATCGGACGAAGCGCAGCTCAAAGGGTTTCCTGCCTCTGCTCCAAACTGTGTTCAAAGGATCAGATAATTGCAGCATCCCCAAAACTCCTCTGGGCACTTTGTGTGGTGTGTGTGTGTGTGTGTGTGTGTGTGTGTGTGTGTGTGTGTGTGTGTGTGTGTGTGTGAACCTCAACTGAACTCAAGTCTATAACCTCATTTCCAGTTTCCAACGCGTCTCTGTGGCGTGTTGGTGTTAACTGTTGACAACACCTGTGTTACCAGCAGCATAGCCGCCATGTAGAGCAGGGGAAGCTGCCTTTTCTATTTACGCCCCAAGTAGATGGAACGCCCTGCCGGAGGACCTGAGAGAGGCCGCCACACTGGACACATTTAAAAGCAGGTGAAAAACCTTACTTTTCAAAACAGCCTACACCTAAATTCATGTGTGTGTGTGTGTTTTATATATTTTGGTATTTCTATATATTCTGCTCTGTTGTTACTTTTAATTCATCAGTGTTTATGGCACTTTTACTTATTTATTTCACTAACTCAGTTTTAAACTTGTTTGTACTTTTCTAGTATTTGCCTGTACATTTATTTATTTGTTTTTTGTAGGGGGGGGTTTATTGATTTCATTGTTTTATTGTGTGAAGCACTTTGTGTTACATTTGCTTGTATGAAACGTGCTATACAAATACAATCTGATTGATTGATTGATTGATTGATTGATGTATTAACGTGTCCTCTCTCTCTCTCTCTCTCTCTCTCTCTGTGGAACGTACATGTTCGGTGAATTGTAGACTCTTAATTTCCCACAGGTATCAGTGACAGCGTAGGTCATTGTGTGTGTCTTTATTGGACCCTGTGATGGACCGTGGACCCGTCCAAAGCATGCCCCAGAGCATGCTGGGATAGACACTAAGACCCAATGACCCTGGAAAGAGTTGGCAATAAAAGACTGTTTGGGTATTTGATCATCCATCCATCCACTATCCAAGCCGCTTATCCCAACCGGGGTCATGGGGATGCTGGAGCCTATCCCAGCAGTCATTGGGCGGCAGGCGGGGAGACACCCTGGACAGACCGCCAGTCCATCACAGGACCCACACACACACATTCACACTAGGGACAATTTAGTACGGCTGATTCACCTGACCCACATGTCTTTGCACTTTGGGAGGAAACCGGAGCACCCGGAGGAAACCCACGCAGACGCGGGAAGAACATGCAAACTCCACACAGAAGACGACCGGGGATGATCCCCAAGGTTGGACTACCCCGGGGCTCGAACCCAGGACCTTCTTGCCGTGAGGCGACCACGCTAACCACTGCGCCACCATGCCGTCATTTGATCAAAAGAAAGGAAAAAAGAAGACTTTGAACTCTGCAAAAGAGCAGCGGGGCACCGTTATCATCCAAAAGTCACTGGTAATTTATTCCATCGAGCGCGGCTCAAAGGTCCAGGTGAGAGAGAATATTATCGACTAGAGAGCAAATGTTTCAGCGTTCCTCTGGGCTTCTGGGTAATTCATTTATCCAGAAAAAAGATGCCTGAGCATGCCTCTACTCTTTCAGCAAGTCATTGGTAGGAATCAAAACAACCCCCTACAGCTCCTGAGTTGAAAAGCCGGCACAGATGTGGCTTATTTCCAACTCCAGACACACACGTGTCCTTGATAGACATTGCACTGCAGTGGCGTTGCTCTGCATGGCCTTTGATATTCAAACTATTTGCTTTTCACCAAAAAATAGATAAGTAAAACAGTGCAAACACCCCTTTTTCAGTAACAAAGGAGCTTTGGGCTGCAAAACAATGAGTAATATCTCCACAGAGGTGTCAGCCGGCTCCGTGGACTCTCAGTTATTGCTTTAAGCGATGCTGCCGCCGGACCGTTTCTGCTGCGGCTGTTGGCTGACCTCATTCTGCGGTGTGTGCTTTGCATCCCTGATCTGACGGGAATAAAACAAAACTTGGTGTTGCCTCGCAATCAGATCTGGGAATCTGCAAAGTACTTCAGAAGCATTTTTTTCCCCTCCCCTGGAGTTTCACAACAGAAGACTCTAAGCTAAGGAATGAATCTGTCCAAACAGACATGGTGCACGGCAGCCATGGGGCCTGCAGCTTGCACTACAAGAAGACAAAGTAAATAAATCGTCTTTGGCTCGGCAAGTGTCAGCTACAAACAACGAGTTGCTCTGGCAAACTGACCCAAAAAAAGAATCTTTGCAGATACTATTTTTCTGAATTTATTCAGGAGAACAAAAAGGCTTGAATTGGGAACTTAATATGACCTGCTATAATGTTGATAATCACCCTATCTCCATGTATTCCTATTACACCCTTATTTAAAAAAACAACAAAACAGCTAAACCTGAAAAAAAATCCATGAACATTTCCCCCTTGTGGTGGGTGCCGCCCCCTAGTGGTGGCAGGTGGCTGTGTAACATTTTAGACCCAACAGTATGCTTAACTTTTCCTAACGTAGATGCAAAAAAAATAAAACATACCTTTATTTTAAACAGTGGGCTAGGGCTGCGTGGAATATAATACATTTTTAATATTTAAGTGAGTAAACACTCACTTTATTATTAAAAATAATAAAGTGTTAATGAGATAAATTAGATATAAGACTCATTTTCCAAATAATGTAGATATTTAACAGAAATAAACCAATAAGCATTTTTTACTGTTGAAATATAGTTGTAAAAAATATCAAACATGTCCCTTTATGTGCTTTTCTGTGCTTATGTGTTATGGTGCCATCTAGTGGTGTGATCATCACTGTGTTGCGTCTCAGCTCAGCATGCACTACACAACATGATGCATTGTGAGCATGTGGTGTGCACACCAGCAGACAGAAAATCAGGGCATCCTGGGCTAAATGACTGCTGGAAAACTTTGCATTGGTGTTTTAAATATATTTTAAAAACTCTACAGTTCAGTGCAATCGTCATCTAGTTCTTTATGAGTCAAAGGCCTGTGCGCTAATCCTGGGGGGAGGAGGGTCGGAGGGGGACATGTCTCCACCAACTTGTGAAAAACCGAGTTGTCCCCCTGTGGCGTAGGCAGAAATCACAGTGTGGGTGGGCACAGAGAAAAGCAGGTGGGCCTAGCCCATCCAAGACCAATCATAGTGTAACGTGCATGGATAAGTAGACACGTTGGTCCTTAACTAACAGGTCGGACCCTTTAGTCGACTGGTTAACGTTGTCGTTTGCGGAGTGGGAGACACGGGTTTGCGTCCCAGCTGTGGCGATGGTTCCCGGACTGCCCCCCTAATTCGCTACAATACTTAATGGGTTCTGAAACGCAAATGTTAACTAAAATAGGCCATCACAACTATACTTGCCTGAATGCAACACAATTTAATCATACAAGGCTTATACATCGTCAGAGGTAATGTTACACACACCAAGAGGAACATTAACAACAGTGTCACATAGCCTGACAAGGTGGCAACATATTCACACACACACACACACACACACACACACACACAGCTGACATACGCAACAGCATCATTCATCATTATCTATGGATAGAGGTACACCGGCACCAACATGCTCAGTAACGTTAAAGATGACACTTGAACATAGCCTGGCATTGCGGACACACACACACACACACATTTGTACTTGTCCTTAGACATATGGAGACATTCCAGTGTACGTTGTTAGACCTGAAACTGGAGAGGGTTCACAGAAAACCCTTTTCCGTGATCTTTTGCTGCCATGCGGTTTCCTTTCTGTGACCCCAGTAGAAGGTAAAACTGACACGACAAAGATAGCTAGGTGGCCAAGGGCTCGACAACATCCAAAAAGTGACAGATCGGATGAAGCTGACGTGAATGAATCCCAATACAACCCTGAGGAATACCATCATGATGGTTATAGAAACCCAAGAGTAGACACCCTTGGCTTCAACCATACCTCTGAAACCATGGACACTTTCCAGAAAGGACTGAACTAGAACCTTTTCAAATGTCGACCGCTGTTGAGCAAGATCCTTCAGACGTAGCTCAAGCTTTTCCTGAAGATGCTCCAATAGAGACTCATGACTTGAACCTACCTGATCCTGAAGAGAGTAACTTACCTGATCCTGAAGAGAGTAACTTACCTGATCCTGAAGAGAGTAATTTATGTGATCCCGAAGAGGGCAACTTACCTGCTGGACAGAAACCTGAAAACCTACCTAGAGAGGATCTGAATAGTGTCCATTCTCCTCCTCAAACCACTCTGGAAAGGAATGAAAACGCAGGGGTTATGGACCAAACTGAAACCGAAACTGAAAGAGGATGCTTTAGGATCCACCAGAGACAGAAAGGCCTCTAAACGACAGACTTACCCTGAGCTAGGGAATCCATTAGTTACCATAGTCCAGTCTCTATTACAGAGTTTGAGTGAAGTGATCACAGAGTCCCTTGCAGAACCTAGCTCCCCAGAACCACACAGAATTATGACAGTATAGAGTAGACTCTAATAACAATGCACAGGGACGTGCATTAGGTAAAGTGGGGAGGACTTATCCCCACATTAAAATGACACGAATAAGCACAATGAATTCATTAAAATGCACAAATAGATTGATTGGTTAAAATGTGTACGCTTAGTTGATTAAAAGTCAGTTAAAACGGTTTGACGATAATTTAACGAGGCCAATTAAAAGTATGCCTTTAAGAAGTTGTAGCGACGCTTCCCCTTTAAGAGACGCAACACGGCCAACGGCAGACGAGAGAAACGGAAGAGAAGCGGGCAAGTTAACGCGGGAGCGTTTCGTGAGACGTTGAACCGGAAGCTGTAAAATAACGCTTAGCTAGCCGGGAGCTCGCGAAGGCCTTGTCGAAATACCCTGTGACGGTTCTGGTGAGTTTTAACCGGGTTCGCCGAAACTTTGTTGTAGCGCAGCAGTGTGTAGAAAGGCATAACCTTTTTGGCACTTGTATTATTGTCGTATTTTACAGTTTAGTACTTGGTGTTGGTGAAAAGGAGCTAAGTTTTATTGCAAATGAAGGACGGAGATGTGAAATTAGCGTCCTCATGGGAGGAAAAGTACAGCCCCGTCGCCATTTTGAGCTTATTTGAACAACGTAGCAGTACAATCGATTGTAAAGCCGTATTGATTTGATTTACCCTTATATGATAATTTGTTTTCTTTATGACCCGTTGTACCGGTCAGGTTTTTTTTGGGGGGGGGGTTCTGTTTGAAGTTGTTTTAGAGTGGAGATTCTTCTATGGTGTGTGGGAAGACGACAGAAACGAGACACAAGATGGCGACCCACGGCCTACGTTTCTAAGGACGCGTCATCTTCATCGTGCCGGTGAGAGGACCCTCTGCACACGGTTGGATTGTTGACAGAGTCGCTGCCAGAGCGGTAGGAGTGTTGAATTTCTGAACTGAACTACATTTGAAACCATTTCAGTTTGCTTACAATTATTAATAATAATAACGATAATACATTTTATCTGTGGGCGCCTTTCAGAGCACTCAAGGACACCTTACAGCAGTGTTTCTCAACCTGGGGTCCGCGGACCCCTAGTGGTCCGTGGCGTAATTGCAGGGGGTCCGTGAAAAAATATCTTTAAAAAAAAGATCCTATGACATTTATAGAAATAGGATTATTTTACTCAAATGTGACTGAGACCTTTATCTACCTAAACTATAAAGGGTAACAGGACTTTTTTCTCTAATTACATGTTTCACAAGTGTAATTTATTGTATTTTAATAAGAGATCTCGCTCCCGTTTGCATTGTTAAAAGTTACTGCATAAGAATTCTGTTGTTACATATATCTGAAAGTTACTGAATACATATTCTGTTTTGTTACATATATCTGAAAGTTACTGCATAAGAATTCTGTTTTGTTAACTATATCTAAGATACAACTGAAAGCTCTTATTTTTGCCCCAAAGAGTGAATAAATGCTATAATGCAATTTAAAATGCCGTTTCTACTGTTTCTATCAAATTGCAACCCCCCTCCCCCAAGATCAGGTGGAGGGGTCCTCAGGGTAGATCAAAAATACGCAGGGGGTCCAGGACCCCAAAAAGGTTGAGAACCACTGCCTTACAGAACACAGTTTAAAAAATAAAAACAAGCAGCACTGCATCAGACAGCATAAAATCCAAACAAAGCGGGGTAGACGATAAAAACTTAATACAACAGAAAAGTATGAATTCATCATCCGCACAAAACCCAATGAAGCGCGGATCAGTCTGAATATGCCAGTTTGAAAAGGTCCGTTTTGAGATGGGATTTGAAGGTTGAAAGAGAGTCAATGTTGTGAATGTCTTGTGGGAGAGAGTTCCATAGGCAGGGGGGCAGAATGAATATTGAATATTCATTCTGAATATTGTACATTGTCTCCATAAATGTCAATGTTGTGATTGGATGTATAATAGTGTTTCACTTCCATTTGACTTGGAGGCTTTGAAATAATTCTCTTACTCGCGAAAGGAGGGAAAGAAAAAGGTTTAACTCAAGAAAATAACGACGCAAAAATAGGCACAGCCTGTTAACCTAAAAAGAGTAAGTTACTCATAGACCTGTGTAGTCTAACATAACCTAAACAAACTATCCAGCCCGGGTGGATTTTCCAAACTAGCATAAACTATTTCTGATCTAGGTGAAGTAGCCTAAACAAAAGGAAAGTGAGT